>NC_042970.1:3893371-4193371 GCF_901001165.1 Salmo trutta | reverse complement strand
CAAATGAAACATAATAATACAAACTTAAAGTGAACAATTTCAATATATCAAAAAAGTCCTATTGGCACACACACACCTCAGCGGGACTGGCTACAAAATAGTTCACAACAAAACTGTCTCTGAGAAACAACCAGCACAGGACATCCAAGAAGTTCTCACTTCCTGACAAAGGAACACTGGCTTTTCAAGCAGCAGAAGGAGTCAGTAATTGCAGACAGCTGTATCTCCTGACGAGAGGGCGGGATCAGATCTGCAATGGGGCCGACCAATCAGCTGCTTGGGGGAATCCAAGAAGCCATTTCCTGAAATACACACATACATATACTGTACACAAATCCACAACAGAAACTAGGGAACGAAACAGTACCATTGGAAAGAAAACACTTTGAAGTTTGTAGAAATGTTAAAATAATGTTGGAGAATATAACACAATAGATATGTTAGGAGAAAATCCAAAGAAAAACCAACCGGAAATTCTTTTTTATTGAGACACCATGTTCTTACAATGGCAAGTATAAGGGCATGCTGGTATAAGTATAAGGGA
Organism: Salmo trutta; assembly: GCF_901001165.1. NCBI lineage: Eukaryota > Metazoa > Chordata > Actinopteri > Salmoniformes > Salmonidae > Salmo > Salmo trutta. The sequence continues at coordinate 4,192,827 of NC_042970.1, read as the reverse complement.
AAGTATAAGGGCATAAATTAGCTCCCAGGATGCAATTCCATCCACAGGGTCTCAGCAGTCTATGTTCAAGGTGCCAGGCTTGTAACTTCCAAAACGAATAAGAAATATCATTTTTAGTAAAGGGACACAGTCTTGGAAATTCGTATATTTGCGCGCACTATGAAGACAAGACGCACCTGCTAAAATCGGTTTCCTATTGAACATACTTCTTTCTGTAAGAAATATTGTAATTTGATTACATTTTAGGGTATCTGAGGATTAAATATAATCATGTTTTGACTTGTTGAAACAAAGTTTAGGGGTAGATTTTCGGAAGGCATAATTTTCCCAAATTTTTATGATTATTTATTTGAATTGCTTGCCCTCCAGTTTCACCGGAAGTTGTCCCGCTAGCGGGAAGCCTAGCCCATTCATTCACTGCCTCATTAAGGTGTCCAGTTGAGCTTATTTTTAAACCTCAGTAATTGTAGTGTGTGCAGTACTCTATATATTTTGTACCAATTGAGAACTTTGGTCTAATTCCCTGAGAACTGGATCGTCTCTGGAATATCATTATTTTAGTATTTTTGAAGACATATGTCTTCTGTGAAGAGCAGGCATTTAACATCTGAATTGTGGAGACTAACATGAGGGCCTGAGGTATTTTCTAGAATGGTGGCCAATTCATTGAAGTAAATATTGAAGGGCTTCGATTGCAACCCTGGAGAAGGCCCCGCCCCTAGTTAAAAAGTTATGTTATTTTCTAGCCGATTTTAATGCTGCACGTATTGCCAGTATATATTGATTTAAATTGTAATTATGTCATATGTTTAACCCCTACACCACTTTCAATATCTTTGTAGAACCGTCCTGTTTGCCAAATATAATCAAATGTTTTAAAGCCAGCGTACATTTTGGTCTTATGGTGGTAAACATGTTTATCTATCAGGGTTGTCCATATGTTACCATTTTGTATCGCTAATTCCTCTTGTTTAGATTTTTTTTTAGTTTTCTCCAATTTTGCCAGAAGTTGTTTGTGTTAATGGACTCCTCAATTAGTGTCAGCTACTTGCTTGTCCTGTGATTTTTTGGTTTTGAGTGTACGTTTATAGAGTTTTAAAGTCTCACAGTAATGAAGGTGTAATTCACCATTATTTGGGTCTCTGTGCTTTTGGTTGGATAGTGTTCTAAGTTTTTCCTTATAATTTTACAATCTGCATCAAACCAGTTGTCATCTGTGATCTTTTTTGTTTTGTTTTTGATCAATTTCAATTGTGTTTCTTTTGCCGTTTGCCTGAATATATAGTTGATGTTTTGTACTGCTAGATTGAGGCCTTCTTTACTGTGAGTGAATGTGGTATTCAGAAAGTTATCTAAGAGTGTTTGGAAATGTTGGTTATTGGTTGCTTTCTGGTATTCTTCTGTGCTGTTTTGGGCCCATCTGTATGCATTTCTGATGTACAACTTACTGGGCTGTGAATGTGTGGTTGTTTCCATGTCTGTTCTTTTGAGGAACAACGTAATTTGGCTGTGATCAGACAGAGGTGTTAGTGGCTTGACGGTGAATGAGCAGAGAGAGAAAGGGTCAATGTCTGTAATCATATGGTCTACTGTGCTGTGGCCAAGAGGTGAGCAGTAGGAGAATCTCCCCAAAGAGTCCCCCCGTAACCTACCATTAACAAAGTAGTCTCTCTCTGTCTCGCTCACTTTTTCTCAAAACAAAAGACAGAGATAATAATTAAGTCCAAGGGATTGATCAGCCTCTGGCCCCCTCTGGTTTTATTTGTTTTGTTTTCTAGTCCTCTAGAACCCATTGATTTATCTGCTGGCAGAGAAACACAGGGACTTGAAATATTGCCCTAATTAACACTGGCGAAGGCTTTAAACTGGCCTGACCTCCAAATTGCCTTTTTTTCTGTCAGGGAGCAGGAAGATTGTTCTCTCTCTCTCTCTCTTAGTGACAGTAACAGTAACATTAACAGCAAATGTAACAGTAACAGTGGCAGTACCAGTAACAGTAGCAGTAAAAGTAACAATGGCACTATTTACAAAATACAATTGAGTCTGTTTTAGTCACTATCCGTCTGTGGCTGATAATTGTACTACTGAGAAGACTCAGTAACAGTGGCAGTAACAGTGGCAGTAACAGAAACAGTGACAGTGACAGTGGCAGTAACAATAACAATAACAGTAACAGTAACAGTGGCAGTAACAGTGGCAGTAACAGTGGCAGTGGCAGTAACAGTAACAGTGGCAGTAACAGTAACAGTGGCAGTAACAGTAACAGTGGCAGTAACAGTGGCAGTAACAGTGGCAGTGGCAGTAACAGTAACAGTGGCAGTAACAGTGGCAGTGGCAGTAACAGTAACAGTGGCAGTAACAGTGGCAGTAACAGTAACAGTGGCAGTAACAGTGGCAGTGGCAGTAACAGTAACAGTGGCAGTAACAGTAACAGTGGCAGTAACAGTGGCAGTAACAGTGGCAGTAACAGAAACAGTGACAGTGACAGTGGCAGTAACAATAACAATAACAGTAACAGTAACAGTGGCAGTAACAGTGGCAGTAACAGTGGCAGTGGCAGTAACAGTAACAGTGGCAGTAACAGTAACAGTGGCAGTAACAGTAACAGTGGCAGTAACAGTAACAGTGGCAGTAACAGTGGCAGTGGCAGTAACAGTGGCAGTGGCAGTAACAGTGGCAGTAACAGTGGCAGTGGCAGTAACAGTAACAGTGGCAGTAACAGTGGCAGTGGCAGTAACAGTAACAGTGGCAGTAACAGTGGCAGTAACAGTAACAGTGGCAGTAACAGTGGCAGTGGCAGTAACAGTAACAGTGGCAGTAACAGTAACAGTGGCAGTAACAGTGGCAGTGGCAGTAACAGTAACAGTGGCAGTAACAGTGGCAGTAACAGTAACAGTGGCAGTAACAGTGGCAGTGGCAGTAACAGTAACAGTGGCAGTAACAGTGGCAGTAACAGTGGCAGTAACAGTAACAGTGGCAGTAACAGTAACAGTGGCAGTAACAGTAACAGTGGCAGTAACAGTGGCAGGAACAGTAGCAGTAACAGTAACAGTGGCAGTAACAGTAACAGTGGCAGTAACAGTGGCAGGAACAGTAGCAGTAACAGTAACAGTAGCAGTAACAGTAGCAGTAGCAGTAACAGTAACAGTGGCAGTAACAGTAACAGTGGCAGTAACAGTAACAGTAACAGTAACAGTAGCAGTAACAGTAACAGTAACAGTAGCAGTAACAGTAACAGTGGCAGTAACAGTAACAGTGGCAGTAACAGTGGCAGTAACAGTAACAGTAACAGATGAAGTAACAGGAACAGTGACAGTAACAGATGCAGTAAAAGTGGCAGTAACAGTAACAGTAATAGTGGTAGTAACAGTGGCAGTGGCTGTAATAGTGGTAGTAACAGTGGCAGTAACAGTGACAGTAACCGTTACAGTGACAGTGGCAGTAACAGTGGCAGTAACAGTAACAGTAACAGTGGCAGTAACAGTGACAGTGGTAGTAACAGTGGCAGTAACAGTGGCAGTAACAGTGGTAGTAACAGAGAACAGTAACAGTGGCAGTAAGAGTAACAGTGTCAGTAAGAGTAACAGTAACAGTAACAGTGACAGTGACAGTAACAGTGGCAGTAACAGTAACAGTAACAGTAACAGTGGCAGTAACAGTAACAGTAACAGTGACAGTGACAGTAACAGTGGCAGTAACAGTAACAGTGGCAGTGACAGTGACAGTAACAGTAACAGTGACAGTAACAGTAACAGTGGCAGTAACAGTAACAGTAACAGTAACAGTGACAGTAAGAGTAACAGTGTCAGTAACAGTAACAGTAACAGTAACAGTGACAGTGACAGTAACAGTGGCAGTAACAGTAACAGTAACAGTAACAGTGGCAGTAACAGTAACAGTAACAGTGACAGTGACAGTAACAGTGAGAGTTAACAGTAACAGTGAGAGTGGCATTGACAGTGACAGTGGCAGTAACAGTAACAGTAACAGTGACAGTAACAGTGGTAGTAACAGAGAACAGTAACAGTGGCAGTAAGAGTAACAGTGTCAGTAACAGTAACAGTAACAGTAACAGTGACAGTGACAGTAACAGTGGCAGTAACAGTAACAGTAACAGTAACAGTGGCAGTAACAGTAACAGTAACAGTGACAGTGACAGTAACAGTGGCAGTAACAGTAACAGTGGCAGTGACAGTGACAGTAACAGTAACAGTGACAGTAACAGTAACAGTAACAGTAACAGTAGCAGTAACAGTGACAGTAAGAGTAACAGTGTCAGTAACAGTAGCAGTAACAGTAACAGTGACAGTGACAGTAACAGTGGCAGTAACAGTAACAGTAACAGTAACAGTGGCAGTAACAGTAACAGTAACAGTGACAGTGACAGTAACAGTGAGAGTTAACAGTAACAGTGAGAGTGGCATTGACAGTGACAGTGGCAGTAACAGTAACAGTGGCAGTGACAGTAACAGTGGCAGTGACAGTAACAGTAACATCCCTCTGTCGACCGTCCCTCTGTCTAACGTCCCTCTGTCTACCATCCCTCTGTTTACCATCCCTCTGTCTACCGTCCCTCTGTCTACCGTCCCTCTGTCTACCGTCCCTCTGTCTGCCATCCCTCTGTCTGCCATCCCTCTGTCTGCCATCCCTCTGTCTAACATCCCTCTGTCTACCATCCCTCTGTCTACCATTCCTCTGTCTACCATCTCTCTGTCTACTGTCCCTCTGTCTACCGTCCCTCTGTCTACCGTCCCTCAGTCTGCCATCCCTCTCAGTCTACCGTCCCTCTGTTTACCGTCCCTCTGTCTACCGTCCCTCTGTCTACCGTCCCTCTGTCTGCCGTCCCTCTGTCTACCATCCCTCTGTCTACCGTCCCTCTGTCTACCGTCCCTCTGTCTGCCATCCCTCTCAGTCTACCATCCCTCTGTCTGCCATCCCTCTTTCTACCGTCCCTCTGTCTACCGTCCCTCTGTATGCCATCCCTCTCAGTCTACCCTCCGTCTATTTACCATCCCTCTTTCTACCGTCCCTCTGTCTACCATCCCTCTGTCTGCCATCCCTCTCAGTCTACCATCCCTCTGTTTACCATCCCTCTCTGTCTACCATCTGTCTGTCTGCCATCCCTCTGTCGACCGTCCCTCTGTCTACCATCCCTTTGTCTACCATCTCTCTGTCTGCCATCCCTCTGTCTACCATCCCTCTGTCTACTATCTCTCTGTCTACCATCCCTCTGTCTACCGTCCCTCTGTCTACCGTTCCTCTTTCTACCGTCCCTCTGTCTACCGTCCCTGTATTTACCATCCCTCTGTCTACCATCCCTTTCTGACTATCATCTTTCTGTCTGCCATCCCTCTGTCTACCATCCCTCTGTCTGCCATCCCTCTGTCTACCGTCCCTCTGTCTGCCATCCCTCTGTCTACCGTCCCTCTGTCTACCGTCCCTCTGTCTACCGTCCCTCTGTCTGCCATCCCTCCGTCTGCCATCCCTCTGTCTATCATCCCTCTGTCTGCCATCCTCTGTCTACCATCCCTCTGTCTGCCATCCTCTGTCTACCATCCCTCTGTCTATCGTCCCTCTGTCTACCGTCCCTCTGTCTACCGTCCCTCTGTCTGCCATCCCTCTGTCTGCCATCCCTCTGTTTACCAAACCTCTGTGTCCTTCCCTGTGTCCATCCCTCCCAATTACACTATCAGATCTGAAATGACCATAATATAGACTGAGAAAACTGAGTGTACCTTGGAATTTGGCTGTGACAGAGCGCAAAATAAAAAGTAATTGTAAACTTACAAGAGAGAGCAAGAGTTGAACGCTGTTCTAACAACTCTCCAGTGATTTAAATGATTTAGATTGTTGACCAACTCTCAGATTTCTCTCCCCTCGGGCAAGGTTGTTGTCGTAGGCGTCCAGATCGTTTGCTTGAACGGATCTCACCAATATCTTGACCTAGAAAATATCATAACGCTTTACTTGAACTAACATCAAATGATGTTATGACTCATGTACTGTTATGACGTCATTAAACCCCTCTAAGGTCTAAGGGCCCGGGGGCTGGGTTTCTAACGAGCTAAAATATGGAATTGCTTTAAGATGGCCATACCATGGATAAATTAGCTGTTAGATTTGGAATTGCTTTATGATGGCCAGACCATGGGTAAATTAGCTATTATATTTGGGACTGAGGTTTGACTGGTCTGTTCCCATGAGGAAGAGGAGGTTCTGAGAAGAGGAAGAGGTCTGTCTGTGTGTCTGTCTGTCTGTCTGTCTGTCTGTCTGTATGTCTGTCTGTCTGTCTGTCTGTCTGTCTGTCTGTATGTCAATATGTATGTGTGTCTGTCTGTCTGTCTGTCTGTCTGTCTGTCTGTCTGTCTGTCTGTCTGTCTGTCTGTCTGTCTGTCTGTCTGTCTGTCTGTCTGTCTGTGTATATGTATGTCTGTATGTCTGTGTGTCTGTCTGTATGCCTGTCTGTATGTCAATATGTATGTGTGTCTGTCTGTCTGTCTGTCTGTATGTCTGTCTGTCTGTCTGTCTGTCTGTCTGTCTGTCTGTCTGTCTGTCTGTCTGTCTGTCTGTCTGTCTGTCTGTCTGTCTGTGTATATGTATGTCTGTATGTCTGTGTGTCTGTCTGTATGCCTGTCTGTATGTCAATATGTATGTGTGTCTGTCTGTCTGTCTGTCTGTCTGTCTGTCTGTCTGTCTGTCTGTCTGTCTGTCTGTCTGTCTGTCTGTCTGTCTGTCTGTCTGTCTGTCTGTCTGTCTGCATGTCTGTCTGTGTGTCTGTATGTATGTCTGTATGTCTGTGTGTATGCATGTCTGTCTGTGTGTTGGTGTGTCCATCTGTCTGCGTATATGTATGTCTGTGTGTCTGTGTGTCTGTATGTCTGTGTATATGTATGTCTGTGTGTCTGTCTGTATGTATTTATGTCTGTCTGTATGTCAATATGTATGTGTGTCTGTATGTCTGTCTGTGTGTCTGTATGTCTGGCTGTATGTCTGTATGTCTGTATGTGTCACGTCCTGACCAGCAGAGGGAGTAGTTGTTTAGTATTTGGTCAGGACGTGGCAGAGGTTGTGTGTTGTATGTAGTTTCTAGTTGTTCTGTTTCTGTGTTAGTCTTGTGACTCCCGATCAGGAACAGCTGGATATCGTTGTTCATGATTGGGAGTCATATATTAGGTGTGTGTTTTTCTCTTGGGGTTGTGGGTTGTTTTATTTTACACTGCTAGATTTATGTATAGCCTGTAAAACTGTCACTGTTTCATTCGTGTTTATTGTTTTGTCCGTGTACATCATAATTTATTAAAAATTATGTTGAGCACGCAATCCGCTGCGTATTGGTCCACTTTTTCTGACAGTGATTTTGAGATATCCGCAGACGAAGGAGAATATCGTGACTGTCTGTCTGTCTGTCTGTCTGTCTGTCTGTCTGTCTGTCTGTCTGTCTGTCTGTCTGTCTGTCTGTCTGTCTGTCTGTCTGTCTGTCTGCCTGTCTGTCTGCCTGTCTGTCTGTGTGTGCGTATGAATGTCTGTCTGTATGTCTGTGTGTATGTATGTCTGTATGTCTGTCTGTATGTCTGTCTGTGTATGTATGTTTGTCTGGTATGTATATTCAACACTGTACCTATGTCGGAAAGAAATCATTTTTTTAAGACAATGTAATAATTCCATATGGAGCAAAATAAACACATGAATTGGACCAGCGCTGTTGTTAATTCTACAGGAACGTGACCAGCGGTCGAGAAATCAAATGGCAAAAAAGTAGCAGGCCGTTTTAGGTGATAATTGCCCGAGAAGCCGGGGTATTGGAAGATGTATTATTGGCACGGGTGATGTTCGTCCTGAGACGACGTGGAGGGCCAGCAAACCGTGCCAACATATCCTCCGAATACCGGCTTCGAGGGCATTATCACTTTTATACAACGGGTTACAAACATATTCAAGTAACGATTGATGTATTTTTAATAAAGAAAATGTAATTTTGATGAATTTATTCATACTATTTCATCCTTCCACTAAATATAGTCCTGACAAATGTGTGGTTGCTACCCAAGCTGGCTGGTCAATCGTTCTGTCTGTTCGGTTGCTAGAGAGACGTTCAGTCTTTTTTTTGTTCTACATCTATGGACGCGACTCAGTCGTTCATTCTAAATGTTCTGATGCCATGACGGCTGGCAACGTTCTTATCCCTTGCTTGCTAGCTTAGCCAACTACAGCTAATTTACAGTCATGTCAAACAGCGGAGCCAGAATAACAACAGTAGCTGCATTTCAGTTTGTTTAAGCTGTCTTCTTGTCACGTCCTGACCAGCAGAGGGAGTAATTGTATTAGTTTTGGTCAGGACGTGGCAGAGGATTTGTGTTGTGTGTATGTTCTTGGTAGGTTTTCTATTTGTACGTTGGGTGCTGGACTCTCAATTGGAGGCAGGTGTTTCTAGTTGCCTCTGATTGGGAGTCCTATAAACAGGTGTGTGTTTTTCTTTGTGGTTGTGGGTAGTTGTTTGTTAGCACTGCTTTTGTTTAGCCTGCTACACTGTCCCTGTCGTGAGTATTGTTTATTGTTTTTTCCTGTGGATGCTTTGCTCGTGTTTTATTAAAAAGATGAGTATCCACATTCTGTCTGCGCCTTGGTCCCATTCTCTCTACTACGACAACACTTGTGACACTTCTATAGATGTTTTTTCGTTACATCAAGAACAATGAGCAAATGATGTGCGATTTCCGCCTGGTTCTTTTTCTTTCTCGCCAGGCCACTGTTCAGAAGAGATAGCCAACTACACAGCTAACACTTAAAACTGAAGCTGGAATGAAAACTAGCTGCATTTTGTGTTTTTCTACTGACATTTCTTTGTATATATCTAGAAAAATTATAGTGATTCATGATTTCGACTGAGAAAAGCTGCAAGTCTGTCTCGTCCCGACTCCCCATCGTGTTCATTACCGTACAGCTGGTGATTAAATTCCGATATTGATGGTGCAAATGTCGGTTATTACCAATCTCTGCTGTTGAAAACACAATGTTAGTCTAAAAGAAATGTGAGATAATGTCTAGATGCTTTTTATAGTGTAGATCTCATATATAAATTGCCTGGCTGGGCTGATGAGACAGTTAATTGCGCAGTCAGATGGAACAGAGTAAATAGCCATTTTAACGTCATAGATTTAGCCGGTGGTGACTTGTGGAATAGATTCTAGCTGGAATTAAGTTTTAACCAATCAGCTTCCACGATTAGACCCACCCGTTGTATAAACAGGGAATAGGTTGCCATTTAGATTGTAGCCCAGGCAAGACCCATCACTGATGGACGTATACATTTCATGTGTTCCAAATGGCACCATATTACCTTTTAGCAGTGCACTACGGTTGACCAGAGCCCTATTGATCCTAGTCAACAGTAGTGCACTATATAGGGAATATGGTGCAATTTTGGACTCCTAAATGATTCCTCCAAAATTCAGAAAGAGTCTGAAGGAAGCTGTTTCAATGTAGCTAGGTTACGTGACAGAGCAGAGGACATCATCCTCGAGAAAATTGATTCCCACAGTATAAAAGAGTATATACCTATTTCCCTTTGCAATATGAATGAAATATCACACCTATCATTCTCGTTGTGTAAGCTGTAAATTGAAATTCACAATAATTATACATCAAGAAAGTCTGAATTCTAAATTTCATGTGAAAATAAAACAGTCAGCTAGTCAGTAGCTTAGCTTCTGGCAGGAGGAGTCTTACACTTCTGGGGAAAAAAAGAGGTGAAAGAGAGGAGATAGGAGAGACCTGGGGAGACAGAGAGGAGAGACCTGAGGAGACAGAGAGGAGAGACCTGAGGAGACAGAGAGGAGATACCTGAGCAGACAGAGAGGAGAGACCTGGGGAGACAGAGAGGAGAGACCTGAGCAGACAGAGAGGAGAGACCTGAGCAGACAGAGAGGAGAGACCTGAGCAGACAGAGAGGCGAAAGGAGAGTAGAGACCTGAGGAGACTGAGAGGAGAGACCTGGGGAGACAGAGAGGAGATACCTGAGCAGACAGAGAGGAGAGACCTGAGCAGACAGAGAGGCGAAAGGAGAGTAGAGACCTGAGGAGACTGAGAAGAGAAAGGAGAGTAGAGACCTGAGAAGACAGAGAAGAGAGGATAGACCTTTGGAGATGGAGAGGAAAGCAGAGGAGAGGAGATGAAAGGGGAGGGGAGGAGAGGAGAGACCTGAGGAGACAGAGGAGAGGAGAGGAAAGGAGAGGAGGGGAGAGGAGTTACTTAATAAGGAGACAGAGAGGAGAGCAGCGACCTGAGGAGACAGAAGAGAAAGGATAGTTGAGACCTGAGGAGACAGAGAGGAGAGACCTGAGGAGACAGAGAAGAGAGAAGAGACCTGAGGAGACAGAGAAGAGAGGAGAGACCTGAGGAGACAGAGAGAAGAGACCTGAGGAGACAGAGAGGAGAGACCTGAGGAGACAGAGCGGAGAGACCTGAGGAGACAGAGAGGAGAGAAGAGACCTGAGGAGACAGAGAGGAGAGGAGAGACCTGAGGAGACAGAGAAGAGAGACCTGAGGAGACAGAGAGGAGAGACCTGAGTAGACAGAGAAGAGAGAAGAGACATGAGGAGACAGAGAAGAGAGAAGAGATCTGAGGAGACAGAGAAGAGAGACCTGAGTAGACAGAGAGGAGAGGAGAGACCTGAGGAGACAGAGAGGAGAGACCTGAGGAGACAGAGAAGAGAGAAGAGACCTGAGGAGACAGAGAGGAGAGGAGAGACCTGAGCAGACAGAAAGGAGGGGAGAGGAGAGTACCCGAGGAGGAGAGGGAGGGGGAGAGAGATAATGTAGTAGCTAGGTTATATTGAGTAACAGTGCATGGCAAGATGAATGGCTAGTCATAAGATTGAATATCCGTCCTTCTTGGTGTATAATTTGTGTTGTGAGATAAGAAGTCAATTGAATTAAATGTCATTCTGAATAATGTTAATACAACCAGTGTGACGCACTCCACTCATTCATAGACAGTTCGTGTGGCACTGGCACTATTTGGTTATTACCTGGTTAATATTTGGTTATTATTTGGTTATTATTTGGTTAATATTTGGTTATTATTAGGTTATTATCTGGTTAATATTTGGTTATTATTTGGTTATTATTTGGTTATTATCTGGTTATTATTTACACTGAGTGCATGTGTTATTTTCATACAGTCGGTGCTGAATCACTGGGAATTTCTGGCCCCAAGATGGTTCCTTCTTGGCGTTCTTTCAGCAGGTACAACAACAATGTGAGAAACGGTTGTAAAATGATGATGACAGTTTTGTTTATGACTGGCCTTGGTGTTGGCTGGGAATTGTTTGACTGGTTGTTTTGTCGGCTGGCCTGGACTGGACTGGGCTTGCTGTGTGTGTGTGTGTGTGTGTGTGTGTGTGTGTGTGTGTGTGTGCGTATCTCTGTGTGTGTTTGTGTGTGCGAGTGCCTGTGTGTGTGTGTGTGTGTGTGCGAGCGCCTGTGTGTGTGTGTGTGTGTGTGTGTGTGTGTGTGTGTGCTCTCTCTCCCTTTGTTTGTGTGAGCATCCTCAGCTGCAGAGACCTGATTGATCATTGGCTGCAGGAAAAACAAAACACACACACACACACACACAATGTGGGTAAAACAAACAAACAGTGGAATCCCTCTCTAGGGGAAGAAGGCTGAAATTAATGAGCAAACATTTTATTGGCATTATTTTCATGTTGATTAATTTGCCTTTCCCCCAAAAGTTCCCTGTCAAGCTGTGGAGTGGAGTATGGGCAGCCCCGGTAAACAAACACAACAGAAGCTAAAATACAATATTTGTTCACTGGGCAGAATCACAAGCATGCAATGCATTTTTATAAAACAGGTTGTTTGGATTCTGGATGCTGATTGGTTGATTGCAAGGAGTTATAGCACCACAGCCACCGTAACGCCTGCTAAAAGTTCCATTCAATTTTTTAATGAGCATCCACTGTCCCACAGCCCAACCAGTCAATTTCTAATCTCCCCTGGGGAAAAAAATAACATATTTCCCCATGCTACCTGCCTGGCATTTAGTTTGGTACAGCGGGGGGGTTAATATAAGTCTCGCTGTGTGACTTTCCGACCTTGCGGTATCTCCACCATGCCATGATAGCTTTTCTATGCCAGGTGAATTAATTTATCAGGGTCACTATAATGGATATACTCAAATGAATGACAATATAGAAACTAAGGTAAAACAAATGAAAATGAACATAGTTTGCAGTCATTTCAGCTACTTGATGTGATTGTGTGTTAGCTTGCCTAGCTAATAGTTGGCTACTTGGCTAGCTAGTCAAGGAAAAGTAACGTTGGCTATCCTCCATAACTATATTATTGACTTGACAATCAGCTGGTTTTTTACCTATCTATACATTATTTATCAAATCCTTATTTGCTGGAAGTTCTTGTTGCCAAATTTAAATTATTTATTAAATCATTTATCATTTATTAAATCATTAAATATTGAAATGAGCTTTTTCATTATCACACAGGTCCTTCACGCCTTATTGCTTAATTATTGGTCAAACTTTAAAGGTAAGAAACATGTATATGAATATTAAGTTACAATAATTAAATCAAATCAAAGTTGATTGGTCACGTACAGAAATGTGCAGATGTTATCACAGGTGCAGTGAAATTATTGTGTTTTTAGCTCTAACAGTAATACCTAGCAGTACTCAACACAGTGCATATACTTCAAAAAGTGAAAAGAAAGAGATTATGAAAATATCAGAAGGAGCAATAGAGAAAGTCTGGAAAATAAATAAATATATACATATAAATTGATAGATATACACTCACTACCGTTCAAAAAGTTTGGGGTCACTTAGAAATGTCCGTGTTATTGAAAGAAAAACACATTTGTTGTCTGTTAAAATAACATCAGATTAATCAGAAATACAGTGTAGACATTGTTAACTGACTTGCCTAGTTAACTAAAAGGTTTAATAAAAAATGATACAGATACAAAAGAACAAACATAGGAAGCATACTGAACGTGCGAGACAAACAATAACATCTAAAGACTGATGACAGCAGTGGGCTTAATAAAGGGGGTGTAATCAGGGATGAAGTCCAGGTGTGTCTAATAATGGGGCACAGGTGTGTTGAAGACAACCATGAACCTCTCATAGGAACCCAGCTCCTCCTCTCACCCAGACGGCCGTAGCCCACTCCAACGCCCGTTCAGTCAACAGGTAAATGACTTTTGACATCTCGGTGGTGGGGTCCCTCTGTCTGATAGGCGAAATAAAGGGAGCACTAGAGTAGGAAGCCAAGTTAATTTGATGGAGTGCCTTCATATTTTTCAGGAAGGGACAGTCGGGCATCGCTGACCTGGGCGGACAGCTGGGTAGGCTGGGGGCTGGCTGACTGTGAAGACCTGTGGTAGGAGGCCCTCTGATAGATGTATTGAGAACCTCACTGGTTGAGGTGGATTTAAAAAATAAAAAAACAGATTTTTCACATTTACATCAGTATTCAGACTTTTTACTCAGTACTTTGTTGAAGCACCTTTGGCAGCGATTACAACCTCAATTCTTCTTGGGTATGAAGCTACAAGCTTGGCACACCTATATTTGGGGAGTTTCTCCCAATCTTCTCTGCAGATCCTCTCAAGCTCTGTCAGGTTGGATGGGGAGCGTTGCTGCGCAGCTATTTTCAGGTTTCTCCAGAGATGTTCGATCGGGTTCAAGTCTGGGCTCTGGCTGGCCGTTCAAGAACATTCAGAGATTTGTCCCAATGCCACTACTGCGTTGTCTTGGCTGGGTGCTTAGGGTTGTTATTCTGTTGGAAGGTGAACCTTTTCCCCAGTCTGAGGTCCTGAGCTCTCTGGAGGTTTTCATCAATGATCTCACTGTACCTTTCCCCATTCATCTTTCCCTCGACCCTGACTAGTCTCCCAAGGCCTAATGCCTAACGCACTTTCAACTCTGAGACCTTATATAGCAGGTGTGTGCCTTTCCAAATCATGTCCAATAAATAACATTTACCACAGGTAGACTCCATTCAAGTTGTAGAAACATCTCAAGGATAATCAATGGAAACAGGATGCACCCGAGCTCAGTTTCGAATATCATAGGGTCTGAATACTTATGTAAATAAGGTATTTCTGTTTATTTTTAATAAATTAGCTAACATTTCTAAAAAAAAATCTTTGTCATTATTGGAAATTGTATGTAAATTGCTGAGGATTTTGTTTATTCAATATATTTTTGAATAATGCTGTAACATTAAAAAATGTGGAAAAAGTCAAGGGGTCTGAGTAGTTTCCAAAGACAAATATTTAATAGCAATGGTTTATTGTCTGTTTGCGCAATGGTAGACCTGGTTAATGTGAGTTTTGCTGAATAGTCAAATGGGCAGACCTGGTTTGTCAGAGTATTGGGACATATTCACAGATGGAAACCAGGTTTGTATTGTCATTTGAGGCTGAGATATGCTGGCATATATCTGGTTTATATTATATCCTCCTGATTTCAGCTTACAAGCAAAAACTAAGGCAGGAAGTACCAGTGACTCGCTCAATAAGGAAGTGGGTCAGTTGACACGGATGCTAAGCTACAGGGCTATTTTGATAGCACAGACTGGAATATTTTCCGGGATTCATCCAATGGCATTGTGGAGTAAACCACCTCTGTCACCGGCTTCATCAACAAGTGCGTGACAATGTTGTCCACACATTAACCGTGCGAAAATATCCCAACCAGAAGCCATGGATTGCACGTAACATCCGCAATGAGCTAAAGGCTCTCCGCACCCTTATAAGAAATCCCGCTATGCCCTCAGACGAACCATCAAAAAAGGCAAAGCATCAATACAGGACTAAGATTCAACCCTTCTGCACCGACTCTGACGCTTTTGGATGTGGCTTGCAAACTATTACAGACTACAAAGGGAAACCCAGCAGCAAGCTGCCCTGTGACGCAAGCCTACGAGACGAGCTAAATGCCTTTTATGCTCGCTTCGAGGCAAGCAACACTGAAGCATGCATGAGAGGCCCGGCTGTTCCGTGTAATTGTGATCATGCTTTCTGTAGCTAATGTGAGCAAGACCTTAATCCTCCATAGTCACGGTAGTCTGAACATGTTATGGTAACAATGAAAATGACAAAATATCTAGAAATACTAAGCCGTTACTATGTAACACCATGTCACTGCAGAAATTTTTGTGATCAATAGTCATGTCAGTTTTGTCTTCCCATTTGCATCCATCACACCTCTCTTGCTCCTGAGGTACAACACAGCAATCATCTAGCTGCTATATAGAAACTGTTTGTTCCAATTATAACAATTAGAACCAGGAGCTTTGACCAACTGGAAATAATGTTTGACCTAGAGCTAGAGCTCTGGCTGAAGATTCCTGACAAGGTCTGGAGCCAGGGCTAGGACTTAGTGATGAGGGGTAGAACACACTCCTTGCTCATGGGGGTAGGCTAGACTAGAGTCCTTGGTCATGGGGGGGTAGACTTTTATATTTTTTATTTTATTTCACCTTTATTTAACCAGGTAGGCTAGTTGAAAACAGGTTCTCATTTACAACTGCGACCTGGCCAAGATAAAGCAAAGCAGTGTGACACAGACAACAACACAGAGTTGCACATGGAGTAAACAATAAACAAGCCAATAACACAATAAACAAGTCAATGACACAGTAGAAAAAAAAGAAAGTATATATACAGTGGCTAGACTAGAGTCCTTGGTCATGGGGAGGTAGACTAGACCTTGGTCCTTGATCATGGGGGGGTAGACTAGACCTTGGTCCTTGGCCATGGGGGGGTTGACTAGATTAGAGTCCTTGGTCATGGGGGGATAGACTAGACCTTGGTCCTTGGTCATGGGGGGGGGGGGTAGACTAGACCTTGGTCCTTGGCCATGGGGGGTTAGACTAGACCTTGGTCCTTGGTCATGGGGGGGTAGACTAAACCTTGGTTTTTGGCCATGGGGGGTAGACTAGACCTTGGTCCTTGGTCATTGGGGGTAGACTAGACCTTGGTCCTTGGCCATGGGGGGGTAGACTAGACTAGAGTCATTGGTCATGGGGGGTAGACTAGACCTTGGTCCTTGGTCATGGGGAGCAGACCAGACTCCTTGCTCACGACTGCTGCTCTGGACCCTTCCACAGCCCTGCCTCCAACCCTGGCGGTTCACCCTCTAAAGAACTGCTGCTCTGGATCTTTCCACAGAGATCAGGCTCATTGGGGACATACAGTGTGAATCACATGGAAGGAGGGCTTGTGTGTTAGATATTCTCAATGTTCTCGTATTAAAGTCCAACATGGATTGCTGTGATATTATGTAATGGTGTTTCAACTACAGTATAATCCTCTCTAGGGTACGTGGGACGAAATCGTCCCACACTATTGAACAGCCAGTGACAAATCAGAGCGTCAAATTTAAAACCACAAAATGTAATAACTCAAAGTTCTCAAACATAGGACTATTTTACACCATTTGAAAGATAAGACTATCGTTAATCTAACCACATAACCACTCGTTAATCAAAAAGGCTTTACAGCGAAAGCAAAACGTTACATTATGTCAGGAGAGTACCCTGCCAAAAATAATCACACAGCCATTTTCAAAGCAAGCATATATGTCACAAAAACCAAAGCCACAGCTAAATGCAGCACTAACTTTTGATGATCTTCATTAGATGACACTCCTAGGACATTATGTTATACAATACATGCATGTTTTGTTCAATCAAGTTCATATTTATATCAAAAAACAGCTTTTTACATTAGCATGTGATGTTCAGAACTAGCATACCCACCGAAAACTTCTGGTGAATTTACTAAATTACTCACGATTAACGTTCACAAAATACATAACAATTATTTTAAGAATTATAGATACAGAACTCCTTTATGCAATCGCGGTGTCAGATTTTAAAATAGCTTTTCGGCGAAAGCACATTTTGCAATATTCTGAGTAGATAGCCTAGCCATCACGGCTAGCTAATTTGACACCCACCAAGTTTGGCCCTCACCAAACTCAGATTTACTATAAGAAAAATTGGATTACCTTTGCTGTTCTTCGTCAGAATGCACTCCCAGGATTTCTACTTCAACAACAAATGTTGTTTTGGTTCGAAATAATCCATAGTTATATTCAAATAGCTCCGTTTTGTTCGTGCGTTCAGGTCACAATCCGAAGGGTGACGCGCGAGCGCATTTCGTGACAAAAAAATTATAAACATTCCATTACCGTACTTCGAAGCATGTCAAACGCTGTTTAAAATAAATTTTTATTCGATTTTTCTCGTAAAATAGCAATAATATTCCAACCGGGCGATGTTGTATTCATTCAAAGACTGAAAGAACAAAATTGAGAATTCACATGAATGCGCATCTCCAGTGTCACTGTCCCCAGGCAGGCCAGTAACAAACAGAGCTGCTGTACTTAGCCCAGAGACTGCAGACATCTCAGTACACTTTCTGGCGCCTTCTGAGAGCCAATGGAAGCCTTAGAAAATGTCACGTTACAGCACAGATGCTGTATTTTCGATAGAGAGGCTACAGAAGGACAATAAATTGTCAGACAGGGCACTTCCTGTATGGAATCTTCTCAGGTTTTGGCCTGCCATATGAGTTCTGTTATACTCACAGACACCATTCAAACAGTTTTAGAAACTTTAGAGTGTTTTCTATCCAGATCTACTAATTATATGCATATTCTCGTTTCTGGGCAGGAGTAATAAGAATAGTAACCAGTTTAAATCGGGTATTTTTTTTATCCAGCCGTGCAAATACTGCCCCCTAGCCCCAACAGGATAAAACCTGTGGTCATGTTGGTAGCTAGGGGGCTGAGATCTATCAACTACAGTATACAGTAAGCAAGTTTTCTAGCATTGAGTGTTTTTTTATCACCCTCTGGTAAGCTCATAGTTAGCAGTGATAGATGTTTGTCAAAGTATGATCTGCAGTAAGTTGTAAAATGGGTTAGCAAAAATATTGCTTTATAGTTTTTAAAGTTGAGTTTTATACTGTCTCAGTATTTTTAATGTAACAATGTTTTGCCACAGATTGGACATCTCTGAGAGGGCATTCCAAGACGTGTTCAGAGAGAGAGAGAGAGCACTGCACATAAAACCTGTTATTATTTCTGAACTAAAATCAACGTCTCGACTTCAAGCACCTTTTTTGATTTGTTGAAAAGAAACATCAAAGTAAAAGAATGAAATACAATCTGCTGACTAATAAACCCCTCCAAAAAACATGTGTCCCTTTATTGCAATACTTTCAGGCAACTGTAGACAACAGGATACATCCCAAAATGGTCCAAATGAAGTGCACTACATAGGAAAAAGGGTGCCATTTGAGATGCAGAAATATATATATATATATATATATTCCTCTCAGAAGTTTAGACAGGAGAAATGTCTAAAAGCATCAAAAGTACTAGCATAAGTGCATAAGTGTTATTTCTCCAGAGATGTAACTCTTCATCAAGTTAAACAGTTGGGGCAGTTTACAGCCATTTCAGTTAGGATGTTTGTAATAAATATTGTAATAAATCCCCCCTGTCGCTTTAAGGTATTGAAAAAGGCTAGGTAGGATAGGTAGACTAGATAGGCTAAGCCAGTTAGGTAGGCTAGACAGGCTAAGCAGGCTAGGTACACAAGGCAGTCTGGGCAGTCTAGGCAGGCTAGGTAGGCTAGACGGGCTAAGCTGGCTAGGTAGGCTAGGCAGGGTAGGAAGGCTAGGTTGGCTAGATAGGCTAAGCAGGCTAGGCAGTATATCCTTCTTAATTTGTCTTCGTTTGTAGTTTTGTCTAGCCTGCCTGTAGGCTAGGCAGGCTAGACAGGCTAGGTAGACTAGGCAGGCTAGGTAAGCTAGGAAGGCTTGGCAGGCATGCCCCCATATTATTCCGGTGTTTATGTCTGTCTGTCTAGGTGGAGGGGCTGTGTGAGAGGGCTGTGTGGTGTGTGTGTCTGTGAGTGTGGGGATGCTGTGTGTGTGTGTGTGTGTGTGTGTGTGTGTGTGTGTGTGTGTGTGTGTGTGTGTGTGTGTGTGTGTGTGTGTATGTATGTATGTATGTATGTATGTATGTAGGTTGCACGGGCAGAGGGTTGGGTTTATTATTAGACACTCTGGACCTAATCAGTTGGGTTTATTATTAGACAATCTAAATTAGTGGTGAATATGTCTGGTTGGCTGACTTACTGTACATTTTGAAATTGCGTGATGAAACTGAACAAAAATAAGAAATTGTAATCTGAAAATAACATAAGTGAAAAAGTATGGTAAAAAATACTTTTAATTAATTTATGGGCAGAAAGAGTAATTCATCTCCATCTTTTATTGAATCAGATGTCTTCTTTAAAACAAAACATTTTGATGTTGCCAATTAATTTATTGATTATTTCATTAGCGAAGTACCGTAATTTCCAGACTATAAGCCGCAACTTTTTTCCCACGCTTTGAACCTCACGGCTTAAACAATGACGCGGCTAATATATGGATTTTTCCCGGTTTCAAAAAATTTTTCTCCAAAAAAACACATTCTGTTACGTGCTCAGTTTCTTTGGCTGCATGAAGCTTTCATTAGACCAATGAAATTGCGGAACGGGTTAAGGTCAAACAACTTTTTGGTTTACTATTTAGATTAAATCGAGCGCTCTCAAACTTCCCATCATTCTGATTACGGTAGTCATTTTGTCACCCTCATCATGGCAAAGACACAGAGAAATGCAAATGATGGAGCTTTCAAGTTGAAGGCGATTGATCTGGCTGTTGGAAAAGGAAATAGAGCTGCTGCACGGGAGCTTGGTCTTAATGAGTCGATGATAAGACGTTGGAAACAGCAGCGTGAGGAATTGACTCAGTGCAAAAAGACAACTAAAGCTTACTGCTAATTTTTATTTTTTTTGTTACAAGCCGTGTTTCGTTAAAGCCTATTTATTTTTGCTACAAGCCGTGTTTCGTTAAAGCCTATTTATTTTTGTTACAAGCCGTGTTTTGTTAAAGCCTGTGTAAAGTTAATTTCTTTCAATGTACCGGTAGGCACCTGCGGCTTATAGACATGTGCGGCTTATTTATGTTCAAAATAATTAAAAAGATTTAATTCAGTGGGTGAGGCTTATATTCAGGTGCGCTCAACAGTCCGGAAATTACGGTAGATCAATTTAGGCATGCAATGCCAAAAACAAACTGTGAGCCATCACGTTCATGCATATCATACATAATAATTAGGGGAAATAATTGTAATTCTGAATGTTGTAAATATAGCGTGGTTGAGGTGAAAAAATTAGATTGAAAGCTACTGAGGATGGTAGCAGTCTTTATTGCCACTCCTATCTGGCATATCTTTAATAATACTATTTCCTATTTTCACTAATGACCTGCCACAGGCATTAAAACTTATTCAGGCTAGGGTCCTTTTTTCAGAATTTCGGCCTGACTGACATGCCCAAAGTGTTACTCAGGTCCAGAAGCCAGGATATACATATAATTGGTATCATTGGATAGAAAACACTTTGAAGTTTGCAGAAATGTTAAAATAATGTATGAGACTATAACACAATTGATGTGGTGTTCAAAAAGCCGAAGAAAAACCAACAGGAAATGTTTTTATTGAACATACTTCTTTCCGTATGAAATATTATAGTTTATTTACATTTTAGGATACCTGAGGATTAAATAGAAACATAGTTTGCCTTGCTTGAACAAAATTTAGCGGTATCTTTTTGGATTCCTTTGTCTGCATGTTGAACGAGTGGATTACTGAAATCGATGGTGCCAACTAAACAGACTTGTTGGGATATAAAGAAGGATTTTATCTAACAAAACAACCATTCACATTGTAGCTGGGACCCTTGGGATTGCAAACAGAGGAAGATTTTCAAAAAGTAAGTAATTATTTAATCGCTATTTGTGATTTAATGAAACCTGTGCTGGTTGAAAAATATGTTGATCTGGGGCACCGTCCTCAAACAATCGTATGGTATGCTTTCGCTGTAAAGCCTATTGTAAATCGGACAATGCAGTTAGATTAACAAGAACTTAACCTGTTAGGGATAGGGGGCAGTATTTTCACGATCAGATAAAAAAACGTACCCGATTTAATCTGGTTATTACTCCTGCCCAGAAACTAGAATATGCATATAATTAGTAGATTTGGATAGAAAACACCCTAAAGTTTCTAAAACTGTTTGAATGGTGTCTGTGAGTATAACAGAACTCATATGGCAGGCCAAAACCTGAGAAGATTCTATATGGGAAGTGCCCTGTCTGACTATTTCTTGGCCTTCTGTAGCCTCTTTATCAAAAATACAGGATCTCTGCTGTAACGTGACATTTTCTAAGGCTTTCATTGGCTTTATCCGGTTTATTCTACATATATCTAACAAAAAATGATTCTCCAATCAATTTAACCTCACTAGGGTAGGCGGCACTATTTTCTCCTCCGGATGAAAAGCGTGCCCAAAGTAAACTGCCTGCTACTCAGGCCCAGAAGCTAGGATATGCATATAATTAGTAGATTTGGATAGAAAACCCTCAAAGTTTTTAAAACTGTTAAAATAATGTCTGTGAGTATAACAGAACTTAAATGGCAGGCAAAAACCTGAAAAAAATCCATCCAGGAAGTGCCATTATTTTGAAATGGCTTTTTTTCCAATGAAAGCCTATCCACCATTTAAAGGGATAGGACCCAGATTCCGTTCCCTATGGCTTCCACTAGTTGTGAAAAGTCTTTAGACATTGTTTCCGGCTTTTATTCTGAAAAATGAGGGAGAAAAGCAACTTTGAGTCGGTGGATAGTGGGATGTCCCCAGAGTTGTTTCCTGCGCGCGACCGAGAGCGAGCCTTTCTTGTTTTTCTTTTATATTGACGACGCTATTGTCCGGTTGAAATGTTATCGATTATTTAGGCTAAAAACAACCTGAGGATTGATTATAAACATTGTTTAACATGTTTCTACGAACTTTACGGATACAATTTGGAATTTTCGTCTGCCTCTTGCGCCAACAAAATTGAGGTTTTTGGATATAAAAGAGGGACTTTATCGAACCAAACAAACATTTATTGTGTAACTGGGAGTCTTGTGAGTGCAACCATCCGAAGATCAAAGGTAAGTGATTAATTTTATTGCTATTTATGACTTTTGTGACTAATCTACTTGGTTGGTAACTGTATGTAATGTTTTGTGTGCTGAGCACTGTCCTCAGATAATCGTATGGTTTGCTTTCGCCGTAAAGACTTTTTGAAATCTGACATGGCGGCTGGATTAAGAACAAATTCTTAATTAGAACCTAGGAACAGTGGGTTTAACTGCCTTGTTCATGGGCATAATGCCAGATTTTTACCTTGTCAGCTCGGGAATTCGATCTAGAAACTTTTCAGTTAATGCCCCAATGCTCTAACCAGCTACCTGCTGCCCCATTAAGCTCTCCTTCTGCACATTCTTTCTTTCTGACTGACGGCGTATTACGTTATGGTTAAACGTATATGTTAATTGTGTAGATAATCCTTTACAAAAACCAGTGGTCCAAACCTCATGTCAAAATCCGTAAAATAATTATTGGAGTTCTCACTGTTGTTGGATGGCCAGAATTAGGGAAATAATCTGTGAATCTGTGAAATATGAAATGTCAACAGCGCACTGAGCGTATACAAATCTTTTTTGTTGTTGTTTGTTTAAAAGCATTTTAAATTTAATTCAGTTATGCTAATTTTGCTTTTTTGGAAACTACTTTGAAGATTACGACCACAAAATATTACATTTTTAAAAGTTGAGAAACCTGCACCTCTATGTCAACAAGAGTTTGGTGATTATTACTGCATGTATTAGGTTACGAAATCAAATCGGACTTTCTGGGATATAATGCTAACGAAATGTTAGAGAAAGACCACGCTGAATGATTAGATGAAATGTCATCACCAAAGCATGTTTTCACCCACTCCGGTGATTGGACACCTTACTCATTTAGTTACATGTATTTAGTATAGTCACACTGTCAACACACTTCCACATAAGACAGTCTAATGCAATACTACTACGATGCTATTACACTGTGACAATAGTGCTAGTACGAACTTGCAACCACAGGTAGTACACTCCAGGAAGAAACCCTGACCTGTGACATAACAACCCCCCCCTTAATTAAGGAACAGCTCCCGACGTTCCACCGGGGGTGGCTGAACGTCGACGGAAGTCCCGAATGAGTCTGGGGTGCAAAATGTCCCGGTCCGGAACCCAGGAACATTCCTCAGGCCCATAACCCCCAGTGCACGAGATACTGCGTCACTCGCCAGAACTGACAGCTGGAGAGGATGCGTCGCACCATGTAGGATGGCTGTCCCGCTATCATGCAAGGCGGAGGTGGAAGCCGAGTGGCCAGAACCATAGGACTGAACACCACAGGATTGAGTCTGGAGATGTGGAAGGTGGGATAAACCCTCATGGACCGGGGAAGATGAAGACGATAGGCCACTAGATTGATGCGCCATAGAACCTTGGATGGCCCAACGTACCAGGGAGCCAACTTCCTAGATTCCACACGTAGAGGCAGATCCCTAGTAGACAACCAGACCAGCGGACTCGGGCGGCGGTGACGGTTGGCCTGTCATTGAACCTGAGCTGAGGACCTCAAGAGTGCTGACCGAGCCCTCTTCCAGGTCCGGCGGGAACGAGAAATGAGGCGTTGAGCGGAAGGAACCGTCACTTCAATCTCCTGGTCTAGAAACAGGTTGGTAACCATACAACACCTGGAATGGCAACAGACCAGTGGAGGAACACTGGAGAGTGTTGTGCGTATACTCCACCCAGGGAAGGTGCTGACTCCAAGTGGCAGGGTTGGTGGACACACAGCACCATAAGGCGGTCTCCAGATCCGGGTTCACCCGCTCAGTTTGACCGTTAGCATGAGGGTGATAACCTGAGGACAGACTGGCTGATGACCCCAGATGAGTACAGAATGCCCTCCAAAATCTGAAGGCAAACTGGGGACCCGGGTCGAAGACTATGTCGAGAGGAAGTCCGTGAAGGCAGAAAAAAATGCTGAATTGAATAGCTGAGCAGTCTCATGGGCAGATGGAAGCTTAGGCAGAGGAATGAAATGTGCAGTGGGAAAACAATGACCAGGATGACCGTGTGTGCCTCTGAGAACAGAAGGCCGTGATGAAATCCATAGAGAGATGAGACCAGGGTTGAGAAAGCACTGGCAGGGGATGAAGAAGCTCCAGAGGATGCTGACGTGGAGTCTTATTCCGGGTGCATGTCGGACAAGCAGACACAAAGGTCAAAGTGTCTCCCTACGCCGAGGGCCAACATAACCTCCTCCTCAAAAACTCTAACGTTCGCTGCCCTCCTGGATGAGAAGTGAGACGCGACACGACGAGTGAGCCCACTGAAGAACCTTGAACCATGTCCTAAGAGGAACATAAGTCTGTTAGGTGGACAGCCGTCTGGAACTGCCTCCCTACCTTGAACAACCTGGGGATAATGGATTCAAGTGGCCGATCCTCACTGCAGCTGGGGAACTGGCAAGAAAGGGCATCCGGCTTCACGTTCTTGGACCCCGGAAGTTAATGTGAATCTGAACTGAGTGAAGAGATCCCAACAAGCCTGTCGGAGGTTGAAGCGTTTAGCCTCCTGGATGTAGGCCAGGTTCTTGTGGTCAGTCCAAACCGTGAAGGGATGTTCCGAGCCCTCCAACCAGTGCCACCACTCCTCCAAAGCCAGTTTGACCACAAGAAGCTCCTGATTGCCGACATCATAGTCACTCTCCGCTGGTGTGAGACGCCTGGAGAAAAAGGCACAGAGATGGAGCTTTTGTTCTTTTGTCGAGCGCTGCGACAGAACCGCCCCCACTCCAACATCAGAGGCATCCAGCTCTACCATGAAGGGGAGAGAAGGGTCAGCATGAACGAGAATGGGTGCAGAAGAAAACCGACGTTTCAGGTCCTGGAATGCATTCTCAGTAGCAGGGGTCCAGCATAATGCCCAGCCGAACCCTTGGTGAGCGTTGTCAATGGCGCCGCCACAGCACTAAAGTCTCTCACAAATCTCCGGTAGAAATTAGCAACACCCAAAAAACGCTGAACTTGCTTGACCGTGCTGGGTCGCGGCCAGATGACCACCACTCCTACCACTCCTACCACTCCTACCTTTTGGGAGTCCATCATTACACAGCCATGAGACACGACGTACTCCAGGAATGAGCTCTTAGGAACGTGAAACTCACACTTTTCAGCCTTCACGAACAAGTGATGAGAGAGAGGAGTCTGAAGAACCTGGTGGACATGTTGAACGTGTTCAACCATGGACTTGGAGAAGATGAGGGTGTCATCCAGGTATACAAACACGCACTGGTGAAGGAAGTTGCACAGCACATCATTGACCAGGGCCTGGAAAACGGCTGGAGCATTAGTAAGTCCAAACGGCATGACCCGGTACTCATATTGTCCATTAGGAGTGTTGAACACTGTCTTCCACTCGTCTCCCTGTCTGATGCGTAACAGATTGTACATGTTCCGTAAATCCAATTTAGAGAAAACCCTAGCTACCTGGAGATTCTCAAAAGCTGATGACAGTAAAGGAAGGGGGTAATGGTTCTTGACGGTAATGTTATTTAAACCCCGTTAATTAATACAGGGACGTAATCCCCCATCCTTCTTCCCAACAAAGAAAAAACCCGCCCCTGCAGGTGAAGTGGATGGCCGAAAAAAAATCAGCCGCCAACGGCTCCTCAATATAACTGTTCATGGCTGCAGTCTCTGGACCAGAGAGAGTACAGCCCTCCTCTTGGAGGAATGGTGCTGGACAGGAGGTCGATGGCACAATTGTAGGGCCTGTAAGGAGGCTGTTTGCTGGCACTTTGTTTGCTGAAGACCTGCCCCAAATCCCAGTAATCCCGAGGTACGCGGGAAAGACCAGGCTTGTCATTCCCAGCCAGAGGAACAGGAGGATCGGAAGTCTCCAGACGAGCAGGGCCGGAAAGGTGTGGAGAGAGTTGTTGGCAGGTGAACTGGCATGAAGGATTCCATCCCAGAACTCTTCCTGAAGGCCAGTCAATTTGAGGATTATGGATGGAAAGCCATGGATGTCCAAGAACCAGGGGAAGCTCAGGAGAGTCCACCAGATGCAACTGGATAAGCTCCACATGGTCATCCATAACTCGTAGTTGGATAGGCATGGTGAGTTGCTTCACCTTCCCAGATGCTAGGGGTTGACCGACAACGGAGTGTCCAGCTTAGTGAAGTGGCAGCCTCTGTTGGTGAGCTGTGTGCGATCCAGAAAAGAGCCGGTAGCCCCAGAGTCTGTGAAAGCCGGAATGTCCAACTGTCCCTTGTCCCACCGCAGGTTGGCCGGAAGCAAGGTGCGTACCATATCAGCCGCAGGAGACTGTATCTGACTCTCCAGAGTAGAAAGTCTGGTGCCTCCCAATCGCATTGGCTCCTCTGAAGGATATGAAGGAGAACCATAGCCGAATTGAGGACCCTGACGGGGTGCAGGTCAAGCAGGCCCAGCATATGGAACAAATGAAGAGTCAACTCCCTCAGCGTGGCCCGAAACACTGGAACCAACTTGAGACCCCTCCGCCTTCTCATGACGACGTTCCCGAAGCCGGTTGTCATCCGGATGGCCAGAACGATAAGCTCCTCCAGAGTGTCCGGGTTGTCTCGGGAAGCCAGTTGATCCTTGAGAACCTCGCTGAGTCAGTTCAGAAAGACTGAGTGAAGTGCCTCTACATTCCATCCGCTCTCAGCGGAAAGTGTCCGAAAGTCAATGGTGTAATCAGCTATGCTCCGGCTGCCCTGCCGAATTCTTTCCTGCCACCGATGGGGTGATCAAAAACCCTCCTCATCTCCTGGGTGAAGCTATGCCAATTGAAACAAATGTCTGATCGCTGATCCCAGATGGCCGTGGCCCAGGCCAGAGCCTGCCCTGAGAACTAAGGGATGACAAATGCCACTCTGGAACACTCGGTGGGAAACGTTGATGCCTTCAGCTCAAAGACCAGCGAACATTGGAGAGGGAACCCTCGACACCTCCCATGATGGCTCTCATAGCGCTCCGGTGCTGGGAGATGAAACTCCTGAAGGGAGGGAGATGATGAGCTGGTAGGAAGTGGAGGGTTAGAAACCACCACAGATGCAGCAGCAGTAGCTCCCATCTGTCCCGTCTGCAGAATGAACTCAAGAATTCCTAAATCCTTCGACAAAGTCTTCAGCCCCTCCTGTTGGCGACCAATCCATGTTCCATGGTGAGTGAGAGCCGACCGTAAGTGGTGGAGCTTGGAGTGTTCCTCGGACGACGGAGAAATCTCTGCTGGGTCCATTTTGAGGCTCAGGTCTACAGTGACAATAGTGCTAGTACAAACTTGGACCGAGGCATAGAGAAACACAGCAGGCAGAGGTAAGGGTATATTCAGAATATTTACTTAAGGTCTTCATTGCAAAACAACAATGCAAGTACACACGAGAACACTGAACAAAACATGAGCAACTAGCCAAGTCCACAGAGGAACCTAAATAGTCATCCAGCAGGTGATCCCAATAAGCCCAATCAGGGTCACCTGGATCCTAGAGGAAACCCAAAGGTGCTCTCCAGTGGCAACCACAGGTAGTATACTCCAGGAAGAAACCCTGACCTGTGACAACTATGTAGGTAGGCTACTATTCATATTCATACATGTTCAAAACAGTCAAAATATACATATTTTAAAGATTTATATTCTAAAAAGGAGATTTCTATGCTGTATGTATTGTCCATACACATTGAGTCTAAACATGTTTGCATTTAACCTCTATGGGACCGGCGGGACGAATTCGTCCCACCTACGTAACAGCCAGTTGAATCCTGTGGCGCGATTTTTAAAACGTTTGAAATACTATTACTTCAATTTCTCAAACATATGACTATTTTACAGCTATTTAAAGACAAGACTCTCGTTAATCTAACCACACTGTCCGATTTCAAAAAGGCTTTACAACGAAAGCAAAACATTAGATTATGTCAGGAGAGTGCCCAGCCAGAAATAATCAGACACCCATTTTTCAAGCTAGCATATAATGTCACAAAAACCCAAACCACAGCTAAATGCAGCACTAACCTTTTATGATCTTCATCAGATGACACACTTAGGACATTATGTTATACAATACATGCATGTCTGTTCAATCAAGTTCATATTTATATCAAAAACCAGCTTTTTACATTAGCATGTGACGTTCAGAAAAAGCATACCCCCCGCAAACTTCCGGGGAATTTACTAACAATTTGCTAAATTACTCACGATAAACGTTCACAAAAAGCATAACAATTATTTTAAGAATTATAGATACATTACTCCTCTATGCACTCGATATGTCCGATTTTAAAATAGCTTTTCGGATGAAGCACATTTTGCAATATTCTAAGTACATAGCCCGGCATCACAGGGCTAGCTATTTAGACACCCGGCAAGTTTAGCCTTCACCAAAATCAGATTTACTATAAGAAAAATGGTCTTACCTTTCCTGTTCTTCGTCAGAATGCACTCCCAGGACTTCTACTTCAATAACAAATGTAGGTTTGGTCCCAAATAATCCATCGTTATATCCAAACAGCGGCGTTTTGTTCGTGCGTTCTAAACACTATCAGAATTGTAAATCACGGTCGCGCGCATGGCGCAGAACGTGACAAAAAATTTCTAAATATTCCATTACCGTACTTCGAAGCATGTCAACCGCTGTTTAAAATCAATTTTTATGCAATTTATCTCGTAGAAAAGCGATAATATTCCGACCGGGAATCTGCAATTAGCTAAACAGCCGAAGGAAAATACTGCACAGGGGCGAATCGCGCACGCGCCTAATTCTATTGTCCTCTGATGGGACACTTGGAAAAGGGGATTCTGTGTTTCAGCCTGAGGCTGCCTCGTCATCGTTCAGGTTTTTCCCGGGTTCTGAGAACCTTTTGGAGCCCTAGGAATTGTCACGTTACAGCTAAGATCCTGACTCTTCAATAAACAGAAGCAAGAACAACAACACCTTGTCAGACAGGGTACTTCCTGCATGAAACCTTCTCAGGTTTTTGCCTGCCATAGGAGTTCTGTTATACTCACAGACACCATTCAAACAGTTTTAGAAACTTTAGGGTGTTTTCTATCCAAACCTGAACAATAATATGCATATTCTAGCTTCTGAGTTGGTGTAGGAGGCAGTTAAAAATGGGCACATATTTTTTCCAAAATTCTCAATACTGCCCCCTAGCCCGTAGAGGTTAATACATCACAGATTCTCATCATCATGTCGAACCTCTCCTCTGTCTATAATCATTAACACTCACAGCAGAGCTTATTTTCCTTGTAACCATCCACATGATAAAAAATTGATAGGAAACTACTTTCCTGGGGTCGAGATAGATACTAGCTGCAATCCTTGTGTTGAAAGATGAGCTGAGATGGATTTCGG
Source organism: Salmo trutta (assembly GCF_901001165.1). Lineage (NCBI taxonomy): Eukaryota > Metazoa > Chordata > Actinopteri > Salmoniformes > Salmonidae > Salmo > Salmo trutta. The sequence continues at coordinate 4,163,414 of NC_042970.1, read as the reverse complement.
GGCAGGAAACTATAAAACCCAATATTAAAATGTAGAGGTTGACACCTCAGGGATCATGACATCTTGCTGTGCTGATTTCTAGAGGGAGATCACAGCATTGTAATAGGGAAGGGGAAGATGGAAGTTTTGGACAAACAGTGAAAAGCCCAGAGACATTCTAATCAACATAATAATATTTTCATTCAGCCTCGCTAGCCTAACACACACACACACACGGCTGACAATGACATATACACTGTCAACTCTCCATGCATGGATTCCCCTTGTCCCTTCTCACCAGTCCAACAGAGGGAAGATAACAAGAGAAGTCGCAGAGTGAAGCAGCCAACCAACGAAGAGATCAGAGCTCAGATTAACTTCAAAAGTTTTAGCAGTCATAACAAGTCTGATTAATTTATTCAACACTGTTGAAGCCATTTCCCCATGTTTTTCTTCAAAAAGGGTGTTAGAAGTTCAGAACAAGGAAATGTAGGCTATATAAAGAAATAATGACACTCCAGTTAAAAATCTTTAAAAACATCTTCGGGATCGGTGTCCCTTCCACAGGACAGTTGAGCTAACTTAGACTAATGCGATTAGCATGAGGTTGTAAGTAACAACATTTCCCAGGACGTAGACATATCTGATATTGGCAGAAAGCTTCAGTTCTTGTTAAACAAAATAATTGTAATCTTCACCTCATCTCACATTCCAGTGTTCAAACTTGTAAACAAGGCTGCATGGGATTTCTCTCAATGCGACTCCATGCAGCCAATGGCAATGTCCACTTCAGGTATTATGCCGGGGGCCCTTGTGGATTTGACAGCTCCAACGCAGTTCCACCTCCGACACCATCAAAATGTCAGCTATTGAATCAAGCACTAAGTTATGTTTCTGATTATGCTTGTACAAACCCTATTAAATAAAATCAAAAATCAAATGAAGTTTTATTTGTCACATGCGCCGAATAAAACAGGGGTAGAACTTACAGTGAAATGCTTACTTACAAGCCCTTAACTAATAATGCAGTTAAGAAAAATACTTTAAAAAAGTAAGAAATAAAAGTTACAAATAATTATAGAGATAGTGCAAGATTCTGTTAATTTAGCATCATGTTAGCGTACATGTAGACTTTCAGTCATTGCGCTAACACTAGTTAGCATTGGATTGCATTGCAAAACTAATTCCAACATCCTTCAAACTACACGCAGAGACAAAAAAAAATGCCGACTACATCAGACTTTGCGTAAGATAAAAAAAATAAAAAAATCTGCCATAATCTTGCACTATCCTTCAAATATCTTTAAAATATGCACAAAAATAACTGCTGAATGCATTCACATCAACATTCAGTGATATATGATAAAAACATTCAGATTGGCTTTTAGTCACTGAAAATGTCACAAGGTTCCTGGAATAATTTATTGAGCTTCATCATGTTCTAGACTGCACAATGTTTAAAAAAATCACAAACAAACAAATATTTGGAATGCATAAAGTGCAGCAAAGCAAATCCTAATGGTAACATAATCAAACAATACAATAGACACCCTATGTAATAACAAAAACAATGTTTGATGCAATTAGTTGCTGAATTAAAGCCAACTCTGTGTTAAACAGAGGTAACTTTTGACATGATGTGGTCGCCTGCAACAACTTCACTAAACAACCGTATCTCCTACGGCAGCCCACTCTGATTCAGAGTGTGCCACGTCCTGACCAAACTACAATAACAAATATCCCTTATACTGGTCAGGACGTGACAGTACCCCCCCCCCTCCCAAAGGTGCAGACCCCGGATGCACCTCATTTAAAAAAAAAAAAAAAAAAAAAAAAAACACACAACAACAAAATCCCAGACGCTAGGCTGTCACGTCCTGACCAGTAAAAGGGTTATTTGTTATTGTAGTTTGGTCAGGACGTGGCAGAGGGTATTTGTTTTATGTGGTTCGGGGTGGTGGTTTATTTAGTAGGGCGTTTGATTTATTATTTCCGGGTAATGTTCTATGTTTGTATTTCTATGTGGGCTCTGGTCTTTTGTATTTCTATGTCTGGTTTATTGGGGTTGGACTCTCAATTGGAGGCAGGTGTTTTCTCGTTGCCTCTGATTGGGAGTCCTATATATGGGTATGTGTTTGGTTTAGTGTTTGTGGGAGATTGTTTCTTGTTTTGCGTGTTTGAGCCTGACAAGACTGTTTTGTTTTTCGTGAGTTCTTCTTTTGGTGTTTTCTTGGTTTAAAATAAATACAAGATGAGCATCCACATTCCTGCTGCGTTTTGGTCCTCCATTCCAGACGACAACCGTTACAACAGGCCTTATATTAGTGCATTTTTCACCCTGCCAGCTCCTATTAGTTCTATTGAGCACCGTGGCACCAACTCGCCTTCTGAACGTTCTATTCCCAGCTTATTGTTCAACGTCATAATGCCTGCTTTGCTATTGTTGCTAATGAGACCTGCTCACGTTGTTTTATAGTTAAAATGTAAATAACAAAAAAATTATATTGGAACTCTGCGGTCTTCCCATTCTTTGCTATGGGGGAAATAAAGGCATGTCTGTCTATTTTGCCAAATATCTCGCAATGTGTATATTTGGAATCATTTCATGTTGGACGGCTTTTTAATCATGAGAATCTCCTCTTTCTAATTATGTGAGCCTGGGAAGCTAGCTCGGTCGTCATCAAATGCTAGCCTCAAAATACTTTTTGCCCATGGATCGCTGAGCTCCCCCCCATTGTTTTCCTTTGGAGAGGCATGCCGCTCTATTTCGCCAAATATCTCACTGTGTGTATTTGGATTTTTTTCAAGTCGGGCACCATTTTAAATCAGGAAAATCTCGTCTTTGTAATTATGTACGTCTGGGCAGCGAGCTCGTTTGTCATCGATCGTCTAGCGATATAGAAGTTTTTTTTTTCTCCCTACTTTCTCATTATGCAGACATAAGCACCTTTGACACCATCGAGGTGCGGATGTTTACTTTCTACACAAGTAGTTTTTTTTCCATTTTCGTCCGTCGAACAGATTGTAGTAGTAAAAAAAAAAGGGATATATTTGTTGTGCCATTTAGGCAAAATGGAATTCTAAGCATCACTGGCTAGAAGACCGGTGACGTCGACCGCCGAACGAGCAAGGAGAGGGACCGACTTCGGCGGGAGTCGTGACAGGGCTTGCGCTAGTGTTCCAGCTTAGCCAACGTTCTTAAGCCGTTTTTCAGCCTTGGGTGAATTTTGACTCGTTCTATTGTCCAGCCTATAGATAGCCAGAGCGAATTTACCAAAGCACCCGAATGTCCATTGAGAACGCACAATGACTATTTAGCTAAGATAAGAATGACTGGAATAATCAAGTCAATAAACATTGGGTAGTTAGATATCTGATAGTTAATATGCAGGCATGTTTGATATAACTACTAACGTTATATACTAACTGTAATACTAACTGTAATGATATGCTATGTGGTTCGTAAGGACAGCGTAGCTAACAAATTGTCAGCCAACATAACGTGTAAGGTAACTTATTTGAAAAGTCATTACTTTATCACATTGAGTAGCAAGCTACCCCTTGGTCGTCAGGGCAAATCTGGTTTGTGAAAGGAGGGGGGAGGGGGGGTTTGCACACCTAGCTCGGCTATTAGACTATTCTTTAGTAAAGGTTGAATGGTATATTTTTCAGCTATTAGCCCCCCTCCCCAACAAATTGTTCTTGTTCCCATCTCGTTCCTTTCCATTTAACATTTACATTTAAGTCATTTAGCAGACGCTCTTATCCAGAGCGACTTACAAATTGGTGCATTCACCTTATGATATCCAGTGGAACAACCACTTTACAATAGTGCATCTAAATCTTTTAGGGGGGGGGGGTTAGAAGGATTACTTTATCCTATCCCAGGTATTCCTTAAAGAGGTGGGGTTTCAGGTGTCTCCGGAAGGTGGTTATTGACTCCGCTGTCCTGGCGTCGTGAGGGAGCTTGTTCCACCATTGGGGTGCCAGAGCAGCGAACAGTTTTGACTGGGCTGAGCGGGAACTGTGCTTCCTCAGAGGTAGGGAGGCGAGCAGGCCAGAGGTGGATGAACGCAGTGCCCTTGTTTGGGAGTAGGGCCTGATCAGAGCCTGAAGGTACGGAGGTGCCGTTCCCCTCACGGCTCCGTAGGCAAGCACCATGGACTTGTAGCGGATGCGAGCTTCAACTGGAAGCCAGTGGAGAGAGCGGAGGAGCGGGGTGACGTGAGAGAACTTGGGAAGGTTGAACACCAGACGGGCTGCGGCGTTCTGGATGAGTTGTAGGGGTTTAATGGCACAGGCAGGGAGCCCAGCCAACAGCGAGTTGCAGTAATCCAGACGGGAGATGACAAGTGCCTGGACTAGTACCTGCGCCGCTTCCTGTGTGAGGCAGGGTCGTACTCTGCGAATGTTGTAGAGCATGAACCTACAGGATCGGGTCACCGCCTTGATGTTAGTGGAGAACGACAGGGTGTTGTCCAGGGTCACGCCAAGGTTCTTAGCACTCTGGGAGGAGGACACAAGGGAGTTGTCAACCGTGATGGCGAGATAATGGAACGGGCAGTCCTTCCCCGGGAGGAAGAGCAGCTCCGTCTTGCCGAGGTTCAGCTTGAGGTGGTGATCCGTCATCCACACTGATATGTCTGCCAGACATGCAGAGATGCGATTCGCCACCTGGTTATCAGAAGGGGGAAAGGAGAAGATTAATTGTGTGTCGTCTGTATAGTAATGATAGGAGAGACCATGTGAGGATATGACAGAGCCAAGTGACTTGGTGTATAGTGAGAATATGAGAGGGCCTAGAACAGAGCCCTGGGGGACACCAGTGGTGAGAGCACGTGGTGCGGAGACAGATTCTCGCCACGCCACCTGGTAGGAGCGACCTGTCAGGTAGGACGCAATCCAAGCGTGGGCCGCGCCGGAGATGCCCAGCTCGGAGAGGAGGATCTGATGGTTCACAGTATCAAAGGCAGCAGATAGGTCTAGAAGGATGAGAGCAGAGGAGAGAGAGTTAGCTTTAGCAGTGCGGAGAGCCTCCGTGACACAGAGAAGAGCAGTCTCAGTTGAATGCCCAGTCTTGAAACCTGACTGATTAGGATCAAGAAGGTCATTCTGAGAGAGATAGCAGGAGAGCTGGCCAAGGACGGCACGTTCAAGAGTTTGAGAGAAAAGAAAGAAGGGATACTGGTCTGTAGTTGTTGACATCGGAGAGATCGAGTGTAGGTTTTTTCAGAAGGGGTGCAACTCTCGCTCTCTTGAAGACGGAAGGGACGTAGCCAGCGGTCAAGGATGAGTTGATGAGCGAGGTAGGGGAGAAGGTCTCCGGAAATGGTCTGGAAAAGAGAGGAGGGGATAGGGTCAAGTGGGCAGGTTGTTGGGCGGCCGGCTGTCACAAGACGCGAGATTTCATCTGGAGAGAGAGGGGAGAAAGAGGTCAAAGCACAGGGTAGGGCAGTGTGAGCAGGACCAGCGGTGTAGTTTGACTTAGCAAACGAGGATCGGATGTCATCAACCTTCTTTTCAAAATGGTTGACGAAGTCATCCGCAGAGAGGGAGGAGGATTCAGGAGGGAGGAGAAGGTAGCAAAGAGCTTCCTAGGGTTAGAGGCAGATGCTTGGAATTTAGAGTGGTAGAAAGTGGCTTTAGCAGCAGAGACAGAAGAGGAAAATGTAGAGAGGAGGGAGTGAAAGGATGCCAGGTCCGCAGGGAGGCGAGTTTTCCTCCATTTCCGCTCGGCTGCCCGGAGCCCTGTTCTGTGAGCTCGCAGTGAGTCGTCGAGCCACGGAGCAGGAGGGGAGGACCGAGCCGGCCTGGAGGATAGGGGACAGAGAAAATCAAAGGATGCAGAAAGGGAGGAGAGGAGGGTTGAGGAGGCAGAATCAGGTTTGAGCAGAGGGAAGAATGATAGGATGGAAGAGGAGAGAGTAGCGGGAGAGAAAGAGCGAAGGTTGGGACGGCGCAATACCATCCGAGTAGGGGCAGAGTGAGAAGTGTTGGATGAGAGCGAGAGGGAAAAGGATACAAGGTAGTGGTCGGAGACTTGGAGGGGAGTTGCAATGAGATTAGTGGAAGAACAGCATCTAGTAAAGATGAGGTCAAGCGTATTGCCTGCCTTGTGAGTAGGGGGGGAAGGTGAGAGGGTGAGGTCAAAAGAGGAGAGGAGTGGAAAGAAGGAGGCAGAGAGGAATGAGTCAAAGGTAGACGTGGGGAGGTTAAAGTCACCCAGAACTGTGAGAGGTGAGCCATCCTCAGGAAAGGAACTTATCAAGGCGTCAAGCTCATTGATGAACTCTCCAAGGGAACCTGGAGGGCGATAAATGATAAGGATGTTAAGCTTGAAAGGGCTGGTAACTGTGACAGCATGGAATTCAAATGAGGAGATAGACAGATGGGTCAGGGGAGAAAGAGAGAATGTCCACTTGGGAGAGATGAGGATTCCAGTGCCACCACCCCGCTGGCTCGATGCTCTAGGGGTATGCGAGAACACGTGGGCAGACGAGGAGAGAGCAGTAGGAATAGCAGTGTTATCTGTGGTAATCCATGTTTCCGTCAGCGCCAGGAAGTCTAGGGACTGGAGGGTAGCATAGGCTGAGATGAACTCAGCCTTGTTGGCCGCAGACCGGCAGTTCCAGAGGCTGCCGGAGACCTGGAACTCCATGTGGGTCGTGCGCACTGGGACCACCAGGTTAGAGTGGCAGCGGCCACGCGGTGTGGAGGGTTTTATGGCCTGTGCAGAGGGGAGAGAACAGGGATTGACAGACACATAGTGACAAGCTACAGAAGAGGCTACGCTAATGCAACGGAGATTGGAATGACAAGTGGACTACACGTCTCGAATGTTCAGAAAGTTAAGCTTACGTTGCGAAAATCTTATTGACTAAAATGACGAAAATGCTAGCTTACTAACATAACACTAATCAAGTCGTTCCGTTGTAATGTATTTAGTTTCTACAATGCTGCTCGTCGGAAATAGTTGGCTAGGTATGGAACAATGGCGTCGCGGGGGACGGAAATAGCTTGCTAGCTAACCTCGATAATTACTAAACTACACAATTATCAAGCTATGACAAAGACAACTATGTAGCTAGCTAGCTAACACTGCACTAGTCAAATCGTTCCGTTGTAATGTATTAGTATCTACAGCGCTGCTAGTCGGTAACGGTTGGCTAGCTAGCAAACCCACTAGCTAGCAGTGGGTTTGATGACTAGGTATGTTGACTAAGTCTGGAGTCTGGACAAGGCGTCGCGTCGCGGCTGGCTAGCTAACCTCGATAATTACTCTAAACTACACAATTATCTTAGATACAAAGACAGCAAAGACAACTATGTAGCTAGCTAACTAACACTAGCACTACACTAATCAAGTCGTTCCGTTGTATCCATATGTCTCTTGTCTACAGGTCTACAGGTATGTTTTGATGTGAGATAGGAAGCCAGTCCCGTCATCGCCACCTCACCCACTCTTAAGAAAACCTTCGGGCCAACAGGCTGGTTAGGAGACACCGCAATTGGGATGAACTGAGAGAATATTAGGGTAGCACTGTAATTCATTAATCATATGCTGTCTGCCTCTGTTCTTACCTCTTTCCCTTTCTGTCTTCTACACCTCTCTCCCCATCTCGTCTTTCTTCCTTGTTTTATAATGCACACCATACGTGCATTGAAGTACAGATTGAACTTGTATTTATAATATAATATTACAATTATCATAATTATAGTGCATATATTATGTATTTATAACACCTGGATAATGAACTTATTTCAATAAAGCGTTTTACATTCTCCACTGGTTGAAGTTAAGTATCTCATTGAAATACTATCCTGTGTCCTCAGATGAATGCAGATTAAGTTTTTTTTCTGTATATATGAATTACAAATCAATCATGTTTGTAGTTGTTACGAATCCCTTTGGCCCTGCAGTCTAGGGGGGATGGAAATGAGACTCGTAACATAACTCATGCAAATTATAGTAGTAAAAAGGAACAGTGAGAACAAAAACCACAGACAACTTAAATCTACCGTCAAACTCTCAGGGTTTATTTTTAAACACAAGGGGGGCGGGAAAAGTTTATTTTTAAACACAAGGGGGGCGGGAAAAGGGGCTGAGCTGGACCCAAGGAAAGAAACAATAACCCCAAAATACCCCTAAACTAGACTACTTAAATACAGCTAACTAACTAACCAAAAATACAGTGGGTGGTCCGCTCAGTTCTAACTAGTATTTAGACACTGTATTCCTACAGGTAATGTAGGCCCATGGGCAACTTGTCTTGGTACCCCCTTTTCCCACCATCAAACAAACAGTCAACACTTAAACAAAACAATACTCACAGGTACCGGACAAATGTGACATGTAGGAGAAAAAACAAAAGAGAGATCTCCAAAGGGAGAGATTGAATGACAGAGAGATTGAGCTCCAGAGAAAACAACTGACTGGTGTTTTATACCAAGGGAAAGGGATGTGATAGGGTAATAGAAAAGGAGCAGGTGTCTTCTGATTACTGACTGATTGGTGACTGATTGGGGAATGATGATTGTCACCTGTGAGGGGAGAAGGGGAGAAGGAGAGAAAAGAAATACACACTCAGGATACCTGTATCCTTAACACTAGTCTGTTGCATAGTTACAATGTGTAATCATTGATGTCCCAGGAGCAGGAGTGATAAACACTGTTGAAGTGTATAATTGTAATACATACATGCAGTCACAGCATCATTCAATTAATGAAGTTTGATATGACTGAAAAAGAATGTCTCAGAGATTCATACCTGAACCGCACCTTTATTTGCCAAGGAAGAGTACATGATATACATAATATATTCAATGTACAGGCAACAATGTGGGAATCTCATGCGTGGTAATAACTACAGTACATGTGTATATAGGACTTGCATCCTTGGCACAATAAAGTTATTATATTCTACTCTATCCATAGGCTTCATTGATGCCATTCAGACTTGAAGTTGATACCACAACTATGATAGCTGAGGTTCATAGATTGGTATGAATATTAGTTCAGAACGTTTTAGGGTCCAGACACAGATCGGCTACATACTGTAGCTAGCTACACATCCATAGGCATACAGTTATTTTGATCCTCCACTACACAATAAGCAAGTAAATAGTTAGCTATCTATGTTACTTCAGCTGCATTGCAAGGCAAGCTTACACAATTGTACATTCAATTTGCAGTAAATGCTTTAGTTAGCTAGATTTTTACATCCACTGTTTCACAAGACGATAGCCTGGTTTGCTGGTTTTCTCAGGAGTCCCTAAAACATTAAACAACACAAATTACAAATTAATTATCCTGTCATAATGCTAGCTAGCTAGCTAATGTTAGCCAGTCAGATAACTTGCTAAATAGCGATTTTCGTAAATTAACTTTATGACAAAAAAATATGCACATATGTTTATCTCTACATTAACTAACATATTCCTTGTACATTTTTTGCTTCACTCGTTATGATGTTATAATTACTTATATTTGGTTCCATAGTTATGTTTTGTCAGCAATCTTTGTTGAAGAACACCACCAGTGACGGGTGACTCGCATCAGAATTCTTTGTTGGAACCACTCGATATGACTGGTCATAAAAAAACCTTGGGACCCAAATACATAATGAGTGCTCTAACTCCCCCTTGTGGTAGTCTGAAGCAATTAATTAAGCCGTGACGCTGGATACCTCTAAGTCCCGCGGTGCAAGCTCACAACTTTTAAAGGAAGAACCACTGTAGGTATCCCCCTTTCCCATTTCCCCTTTCCCTCTACCTCTTCCTGTCTCTATCTCTGCCTCCCTCTCACTTTGCCTCTTTCTGTCTCTCTCACTGCCTCTCTCTCCCTCTGCCTCTTTCTGTCTCTCTCTTGTTTCAGGAAACTAGGTGTATGTCGCGGGTCACTACTTCACAGGAGAGCCATTTGAACGTAAACCCTTTTTTTTATCAAAATGCGTTCTTTTGGCAGATATTCCTTCTGGAACATGTGAACTTTCAAGGGCCTTAATAACAAACGTATATATAATCTGTAAATACGAATAAAATTGTTAAATTACGAGCCTAGTTGGAAAAAGTCATCAACCTTCCCGCTAGCCATGATTGGCTGATATAATGACTGGGCTGGACATGCCGAGAGAAGAGTTCGGATTGGTCTGCCATGTAGAACGCTTCTGTCTATTTGAGCTGGTCAGTATGTGTAGGTAATCCTTTCTAACGCTGCTATTAAAAAAATATATCACGTAGTAGAACTGCATAAGTGTTTTGAAATCAGTGGAATTAGAGTATGATAGCTAAGGAAATGGAGATAACACCTGTCTCCGGATTACATCTTCAATCAAACTAAGGGCAACCATGGCAACCGCGACAGGGAGAAGATGATGTATACGGGTAAGATAATCTAGCTAGCTACATTTTCATAAATCACACGTTTCTAATTTTGAGAGAAAGTCGTTTTCATTTCAAATTAAAGTGTAATGTTAGCTAGCTAGCTAACGTCAGCTGGCTGGCTCGCTAGCTGACGTTAAGTGTATGATCTGTGTAGTAATGTTATTCATATCTCGGAGCCATTTGCTTTGCTAGGTATAGCCTAATGTTAGCTAGCTAACATTGAACCTGTTTTGTTAACTACCTTTAGATTCATACAGGGTTATAACATCCTAAATTAGGATTATAGTTCATTGTTTACCTACAGTGGTTGCTCATCTAAAAGTTTTGCGATTATGCTGTGGGATTTAGAGGTAATTTGTGCTATAGTATGGTACCCTGCATCACCACTTCATTCCTCCAGACCAGAGCAAAAGGGAGTTAGAGCACTGATTATGCTTTTGGGTCCTACTGTGTCTCTAACTGACAATGAATGGGCGACGTAAACCAAATAGAAACTGATAATTGTGAACGACTTCAAAATTGTATTTCAATGAACTGAATGATGAGGATGAAGAAGGTGATTGAATTTAGAACAATAGTGTAAGAATTTCTATTCCTCTGTCCTGCACGCGCACACCCTGGGAGAAAATACACATATATTTTTGTTACTACTTGTCAGTATTACTTACTAAAACTGTTGTTACACTAAAGGTTTTTATTCTAAGAGAAATTTAGACTACAATTAGGGTGTGGAAATGTTAGGATTATTTTGCTCTTACTGTAGTCGTGTAGCCCGACTGGTCATGTTATATCACACCTGAGTGGTGCAGTGTTCTAAGACACTGCATTACTTCAGATGCTGGTTCAACACCTGCAACCGGGAGACACATGAGGCGACGGTAGGCTGTTGGTTTCTCTCCCTCTAAAAACTTAAATAAATCATTCTAAATAACAAACTGGCTTCATTTACAAATTTGTAACAATGATTCACCCCTTGTTCAAGAATGACCTTTTTCTCGCTCACTTTAGGTTATTTGAAAACAAAATAATTTCCAAAGTAACGTTATTTTTTAAACAAGCCATAGAAAGTTGGTTGCAATTTCAGTTTAATCCACCAGAAAAGACAGAACAAATAATACAACAAATATTGTGGTTAAACTCAAATATACTAATTGATAAAAAAATAAACGTTATCAATTGGAAACTTTAACATGTGGAAGGGGGGGAAAATATTATTATTAACCTTGTTTTCCACAAGTGTAGCAGGCTGTGAATTCTGCAAACAATGTTTCTAGGATGGGCTATTAGCAGGACAATATAGATTGGTCATATTGATCATGGCTCCCGAGTGGTGCAGTGGTCTAAGGCACTGCATCTCAGTGCAAGAGGAATCACTACAGTCCCTGGTTTGAATCCAGGCTGTATCACATCCGACCGTGGTTGGGAGTCCCATAGGGCGGTGCACAATTATTATTAAAAGCCTCTTAGATATTCTCTCAGATCCTAATGGAAAATGCCACTTAAGATATACATTTTGAAATCTCCAATCATCTAAATGTAATTATTGGCGGAGAGTTACGTAATTTAATATTATTTTTAGATATACTGTAGGCCTACCGTAGGTGACATGAGTCTCACTAGTGTTGAGTAATGTGCTGTTAAAAGTGGTGTAGGTCTTATTTATTTAACCTGTTATGGATAGGGGGCAGTATTTTCACGGCAGGATAAAAAAACGTACCCGATTTAATCTGATTATTACTCCTGCCCAGAAACTAGAATATGCATATAATTATTAGCTTTGGATAGAAAACACTCCAAAGTTTCTAAAACTATTTGAATGGTGTCTGTGAGTATAAGAGAACTCATTTGGCAGGCCAAAACCTGAGAAGATTCCAAACAGGAAGCGCCCTCTCTGACCATTTCTTGGCCTTCTTGATCATCTCTATCCAAAACAGGGGATCTCTGCTGTAACGTGACACTTCCTATGGCTCCCATAGGCTCTCAGAAGGCGGCAAAAAGCTGAATGATGTCTTTGCAGGCCCTGGCTCAAAAACACTAGCGCATTTAGATAGTGGTCGATCAGAGAACAGAGACTGGAGGCGCGTGCATGAGGCGACACCATGTTTTTATTCTTTCGTCTTTGAACGAAAACAACGACTCCCGGTCGGAATATTATCACTTTTGTATGAGAAAAATAGCATAAAAATTGATTTTAAACAGCGGTTGACATGCTTCGAAGTACGGTAATGGAATATTTAGACATTTTTTGTCACGAAACGTGTCGGGCGCGTAACCCTTCGTCACCCTTGGATAGTGTCTTGAACGCACAAACAAAACGCCGCTATTTGGATATAACTATGGATTATTTTGAACCAAACCAACATTTGTTATTGAAGTAGAAGTCCAGGGAGTGCATTCTGACGAAGAACAGCAAAGGTAATCCAATTTTTCTTATAGTAAATCTGAGTTTGGTGAGGGTCAAACTTGGTGGGTGTCAAAATAGCAAGCCTGAGATGGCGAGCTATCTACTCAGAATATTGCAAAATGTGCTTTCACCGAAAAGCTATTTTAAAATCGGACACCTCGATTGCATAAAGGAGTTCTGTATCTATAATTCTTAAAATAATTGTTATGTTTTTTGTGAACGTTTATCGTGCGTAATTTAGTAAATTCACCGGAAGTGTTCGGTGGGAATGCTAGTTCTGAATGTCACATGCTAATGTAAAAAGCTGGTTTTTGATATAAATATGAACTTGATTGAACAAAACATGCATGTATTGTATAACATAATGTCCTAGGCATGTCATCTGATGAAGATCATCAAAGGTTAGTGCTGCATTGAGCTGTGGTTTTGTTTTTGTGACATTATATGCTAGCTTGAAAAATGGGTGTCTGATTATTTCTGGCTGGGTACTCTGCTGACATAATCTAATGTTTTGCTTTCGCTGTAAAGCCTTTTTGAAATCGGACAGTGTGGTTAGATAAAGGAGAGTCTTGTCTTTAAAATGGTGTAAGAAATCATTTTAGGGTTCCCTCCGGATATCATACATGGTAAGGCTGGATATTGACTCATTAGATATCCTGAGATAGGCCTATGTGGACACCTTATTTTCTCTATACGATGACAAATACTGACAGTAAGCCTACAGAGTATATTTTCTCAGCACATACAATGCATATGCTCTTGACTGAGGTGCATTTCAGGATCTTGATACGCTTTTTGATATGCCAAATAGGGACAATTTCTGATTATTATTTTGAGTTTTGAGGACATGTTTAATAATTTGACAAATATTAAATACATATGATAGATATTCAGACAATAGCTAAACTTTTTGTATTTCATCTGCATTAAGTCAGGCACAATCTGCAAGCTTAAATCACTGTAGCTGGTAGCCTAGCAACAAGAGTCACCTCTTTTCTGCTGTGGAGTTCCAACTGTCATTTTTTTAATTGGGGCGCCACAAATGAGTTTGTAAATTATGTGTGGTTGAACTGACAACTGTAGAAATAAAGAAGTGAGAAGCTGTTCAGAAAATACCGAAAAGAAGTTAACGCTAAAGTGAGTAGCTCATTTGAGATGTTTTAATTAATTATCTAGTAACTAGAATTAATAAGAACATTAGCTAATTTGGCCAGCAGCCAGTAGGGCTAGCTTGATAGGGGGGGTGAAAGCTAACTGGTAGCCTAGCTAGCTAAAAAAAAACAACATTTCTGTCCCATAAGGGATTTTTTTTTACCCCCATCAAGCCTCAAGATGACAGCTAACAGTTAAAAAAGTTTCAGTGTATTTTGTATTACTGGTTAATATAAGATAACTAGCTAACTAACTTAGCTAGCAACATGGCTAGCTAGCTTGTTCCAGTTCATTTTCTCATCATTTTGTTTTTTACCTTTATTTAACTAGACAGGTCAGTTAAGAAAAATTCTTATTTTCAATGATGGCCTAGGAACAACTGCCTTGTTCAGGGGTGGAACAACAGGTTTTTACCTTGTCAGCTTGGGGATTCAATCTTGCAACCTTTCGGTTACTAGTCCAACGCTCTAATCACTAGGCTACCTGCCGCCCCAATGAAGCAGGTAGAGTAGGTAACTTATGGTATGGTTATGCAAAATGATATTAATTTCTTGCAATATCAACACAATTTTGATTAATGTTTTATGTATTGACAGTTTGGAGTGGATCACAGACCAACACTACTTTGGACTGCGAGGGACCGCCGCTGGTGCATCTGAATCCAGGTTGGCAGGAGAATTGTGCAACTTTGTAATGACTGCCGTGAGAGAGAGTGGACCAAAACGCAGCGGAGTTAGTGTTCATCATATTTAATTAAGACAGAACACTATACAAACAAAACAAGAAACTGACAGCAAAACAGTCCTGTCAGGTGAAACACAATGACAGAAACAATTACCCACAAAACCCCAACGGAAAAACATGCACTTATGTGTGACTCCCAATCAACAACAACGAACTTCAGCTGTGCCTGATTGGGAGCCACACACGGCCCAAAACAAAGAAATACAAACACATAGAAACAGAACATAGAATGCCCACCCAATGTAACACCCTGGCCTAACGAAAATAAAGAACAAAAAACCCCTCTCTATGGCTAGGGCGTTACAAACTTTTATTTTCAGTTAAATTATTTATTCATTTTTTTTGCACAGATTGGCATACGTTTGCATTTTTACAGAAAACTCGCTGTGGTTGGAACTCTGGATTTTCTATAATACATTTTTTAAACAGAAATAGCAGAGATGTGCTTTGGAAATAGCAACTTGGATTAAATATGACGATGTTTGTTATTCCGTGCCTTGTATCCTACTACTGAATGTGGTGTAAATGTATGCTCAGATATGTCACCTTGTGAAAAATCACAACGATTTTTGGCACATGAACAGGTAAAATCATTTGGGCACTGGACGTTGATACAGAACTAAGAGTCAATACAGGAATAAGATCGAATCGTACTACACCGGCTCTGACACTCGTCGGATGTAGCATGGCTTGCAAACCATTACAGACTACAAAGGGAAGCGCAGCCGATAGCTGCCCATTGATACGAGCCTACCAGACGAGATAAACTACATTTATTCTCGCTTCGAGGCAAATAACACTGAAACATGTACGAGAGCACCAGCTGTTCCTGGAGGACTGTGTGATCACGCTCTCCTCAGCTGATGTGATTAAGACCTTTAAACATGTCAACATTCAGAAGGCCACGGGGCCAGACAGATTACTAGGACGCGTACTGCGAGCGTGCACTGACCAACTGGCAATTGTCTACACTGACATTTTAAACGTTTCCCTGTCCGAGTCTGTAATATCAACATGTTTTTTAAGCAGACCACCATTGTGCCTGTGCCAAAGAACACTAAGGTAACCCCCAAGCCATAAGACTCTTGAACACCTAACCTGCCTAAATGACTACCGACACACAGCACTCACGTCTGTAGTCATGAAGTGCTTTGAAAGGCAGTTCATGTCTCACATCAACACCATCATCCCGGATACTGTAGACCCACTCCAACTCACATTTCGCTCCAACAGATCCACAGATAATACAATCTCAATTGCACTCCACACTGCCCTTTCCCACCTGGACAAAAGGAACACCTACATGAGAATGCTATTCATTGACTACAGCTCAGCGTTCAACACCGTAGCGCCTTCAAAGCTCATCAATAAGCTAAGGACCCTGGGACTAAACACCTCCCTCTGCAACTGGATCCTGGACTTCCTGATGGGCCGCCCCCAGGTGGTAAGGGTAGTTAACAACACTTCCGCCACGCTGATCCTCAACAAAGGGGCCACTCAGGAGGGCGTGCTCATTCCCCTCCTGTACTCCCTGTTCATTCATGACTGCACGGCCAGGCATGACTCCAACACCATCATTAAGTTTGCCGATGACACAACAGTGGTAGGCCTGATCACCGACAACGACGAGATAGCCAATAGGGAGGAGGACAGAGATCTGGTCGTGTGGTGCCAGGACAACAACCTCTACCTCAACGTAATCAAGACAAAGGAGATGATTGTGGACTATAGGAAAAAGAGGACCGAGCACGCCCCCATTCTCATCGACTGGGCTGCAGTAGAGGAGGTTGAGCGATTGAAGTTCCTTGGTGTCCACATCACCAACAAACTAACATGGTTCAAGCACACCAAGACAATCGTGAAGAGGGCACCACAAAATCTATTCTCAGGAGACTGAAAAGATTTGGCAAGGGTCCTCAGATCCTCAAAAGGTTCTACAGCTGCACCATCCTGACTGGTTGCATCACTGCCTTATATGGCAACTGCTCGGCTTCCGACCGCAAGATACTACAGAGGGCAGTGTGAACGGCCCAGTACATCACTGTGGCCAAGCTTCCTGCCATCCAGGACCTCTGTACCAGGCGGTGTCAGAGGAAGGCCCTAAAAATATTAACAGACTCCAGCCACCCTAGTCATAGACTGCTCTCTCTGCTAACACACGGCAAGCGGTACAGGAGCGCCAAGTCTAGGTTCAAGAGGCTTCTAAACAGCTTGTACCCCCAAGCCATAAGACTCTTGAACATCTAATCAAATGGCTACCCAGACTATTTGTATTGCCGTCCCCCCCTTTTACACCGCTGATACTCTCTGTTGTTATCATCTACGCATAGTCACTTTAATAACTCTACCTACATGTACATATTACCTCAACTAACCGGTGCCCCCGCACATTGACTCTGTACCGGTACCCTCCTGTATATAGTCTAGTTATTTTACTGCTGCTCTTTAATTACTTGTTACTTTTATTTCTTATTCTTATCCATATTTTTAAAACTGCACTGTTTGTTAGGGGCTCGTAAGTAAGCATTTCACTGTCAGGTCTACACCTGTTGGATTTGGCGCATGTGACTAATAGAATTTGATTTGAATGAATGAGGCAGATTTAGTTCATTTTCGATCAGACCTATGAGGAGGAATATTACATATCATGTAAGGATATCTTTTAAATCATGAATATTACATATCATGTAAGGATACACTACATGGCCTAAAGTATGTGGACACCTGCTCGTCGAACATCTCATTCCAAAATCATGGGCATAAATATGGAGTTGGTCCCCCCTTTGCTGCTGTAACAGCCTCCTCTCTTCTGGGAAGGCTTTCCACTAATGTTGGAACATTGCTGTGGGGACTTGCTTCCATTAAGCCACAAGAGCATTAGTGAAGTCGGGCACTGATGTTGGGCGATTAGGCTTGGCTTGCAGTCCGCGTTCTAATGATAGGGTTGAGGTCAAGGCTCTGTGCAGGCCAGTGAGGTTTTTCCACATCGATCTCAACAAACCATTTCTGTATGGACCTCTCTTTGTGCACAGGGGCATTGTCATGCTGAAACAGGAAAGGACCTTACCCAAACTGTTGCCACAAGTTGGAAGCACAGAATTGTCAAGAATGTCATTGTATGCTGTTGCGTTAACCTGTTGGGGCTAGGGGGCAGTATTGGCATATTATTACCAGATTTGGATAGAAAACACTCAGCATTTTCTAAAACTGTTTGAATGGTGTCTGTAAGTATAACAGAACTCATATGGCAGTCAAAACCCTGAGACAATTTCTAACAGGAAGTGGGTATCTGATGTGTTGAATTACTTTTAAGCCTATGCCATTGAAACACACAGGGACTTATTAATCATTGAGCACTTCCTATGGCTTCCACTAGATGTCACCAGTCTTTACAAAGTGGTTTGAGTCTTCTACTGTGAAAACTGACCGAACAGGAGACTTGGAACGTTGGTCATAAGCGGATGGCCGATACTACTCTGGCGCGCGAGTGCATGTTTGGGTACTCTCGTTTTTTTAAAAGAGAATGCAATTGTCCGCCTTGAATATTATTGAAGTTCTGATTGAAAAAGGCCCTAATGATTTATGCTATACAACGTTTGACATGTTTGAACGAACTTAAATATTTTTTTTCCCTCTTTGGTGAAGACAAGTCCGGCGGCGACGTTCATGTTTTTGAGTAGCCTACAGGACGCGCTAACAACACGGAGCTTTTTGGACATAAATTATGAGCTTTTTCGAACAAAACTACATTTGTTATGGACCTGGGATTCCTGGAAGTGCCTTCTGATGAAGATAATCAAAGGTAAGGGAATATTTACATAGTATTTTTGATTTTAGATCTCTCCAACATGGCGCCTAGTCTGTATCGCCAAGCCTATTTTTCTGAGCGCAGTACTCAGATTATTGCAAAGTGTGATTTCCCAGTAAAGTTATTTTTAAATCTGGCAATGCGGTTGCGTTCACGAGATGTTAATCTATAATTCTTTGAATGACAATATAATATTTTACCAATGTTTTCGAATAGTAATTATTTAATTTGTTGTGCTGATTGACTGGTGGTATTGGAGGGAAAATATTTCCTCAACATCAACACCATTGTAAAACGCTGTTTTTGGATATAAATATGAACTTGATAGAAAAAGAAATGCATGTATTGTCTAACATAATGTCCTAGGAGTGTCATCTGATGAAGATTGTCAAAGGTTAGTGCATAATTTTAGCTGGTTTTCTGCTTTTGGTGACGCCTGTCTGCATTGACAAAACATTACACACAGCTCTTTTCAATGTACTGTCCTAACATAATCTAACTTTATGCTTTCGCCGTAAAGTATTTTTGAAATCGGACAACTCACAGACACCATTCAAACAGTTTTAGAAACTTTAGGGTGTTTTCTATCCAAACCTGAACAATAATATGCATATTCTAGCTTCTGAGTTGGTGTAGGAGGCAGTTAAAAATGGGCACATATTTTTTCCAAAATTCTCAATACTGCCCCCTAGCCCGTAGAGGTTAAGGAGATGTTTATCTTTCAAAGGGTGTAAGATAGTTGTATGTTTGAGAAATTTTAATTATTTATAATTAAGTTACACCCTACGCCCCAAGAAGTTAACTTAGGGTGTCCCACCCCTGGCACATCCTATCAACTGCAGGTGAAATATCAAGGGCGCCAAATTTGAAAACAATGAAATGTCATAAATGTCATAATTCAAATTTCTCAAACATACAACTATCTTACACCCTTTGAAAGATAAACATCTCCTTAAGATTTCCTGTCACTGGAACTAAGGGGCCTAGACCGAACCATGAAAAACAGCCTCAGAACATTATTCCTCCTCTACCAATCTTTACAGTTGTCACTATGCATTGGGGCAGGTAGCGTTCTCCTGGCATCCACCAAACCAAGATTCTGTCGGACTGCTAGATGGTAAGGAGTGATTTATTTATTATAACAGCCTCCACTCTTCTGGGAAGGCTTTCCACTAGATGTTGGAACATTGCTGCAGGGGACTTTCTTCCATTCAGCCACGAGCATTACTGAGGTCGGGCACTGATGTTGGGCGATTAGGCCTGGCTCGCAGTCGGCATTTCAATTAAACCCAAAGGAATGTTAGATGGGGTTGAGATCAGGGCTCTGTGTAGGCCAGTCAAGTTCTTCCACACCGATCTCGACAAACAATTTCTGTATGGACGTTGCTTTGTGCACGGGGAGCCTTGTCATGCTGAAACAGGAAAAGGCCTCCCCCAAACTGTTTCCACAAAGTTGGAAGCACAGAATAGTCTAGAATGTCAGCCCTAGACCATTATTCCTCCTCCACCAAACTTTACAGTTGGCACTATTCATTGGGGCAGATAACATTCTCCTGGCATCCGTCAAACCCAGATTCGTCCGTCAGACTACCAGATGGTGAAGCTTGATTCATCACTCCAGAGAACGCGTTTCTACTGCTCCAGAGTCCAATGGCAGCGAGCTTTACACCACTCCCGCCGAAGCTTGGCATTGCACATGGTGATCTTGGGCTTCTGTGCAGCTCCTCTGCCATGGAATCCCATTTCATGAAGCTCCCGACAAACAGTGCTGACGTTGCTTCCAGAGGTAGTTTGGAACTCGGTAGTGAGTGTTACAACCGAGGACAGACGATTTGTACGCGTTACGCTCTCTGGCACTCACCGGTCCTGTTCTTTGAGCTTTGCGGCTGAGCCGTTGTTGTTCCTAGATGTTTCCACTTCGCAATACAGCACTTAAAGTTGATCGGGGCAGCTCTAGCAGGGCAGAAATTTGGCAAACGGACTTGTTGGATAGGTGGCATCTTAGGACGGTGCCATGTTGAAAGTCACTGAGCTCTTCAGTAATGCCAATCTACGCCAAAGTTTGTCTATGGAGATTGCATGGCTGTGTGCTCAATTTTATACACATGGCAGCAGCGGGTGTGGCTGAAATATCCAAATCCACTAATTTGAAGGGGTGTCCACATACTTTTGTAAATATAGTATATCTATTGAAATTATGAATCTAGTCAGAAATACCGATACATAAATTATCAGGTAATGACTACAGATACATTTCTGAAAGTATGTGGATTCGTTCATGCCTAAGTGTAAAAGTTTAGATATGTCAGTGTCACGTCCTGACCCTAGTAAGATGTCATTTTCTATAGTAGAGTAGGGCAGGGCGTGACAGGGGTGTTTTGGGTTGTTCTATGTTTTCTATTTCTATGTTGGGATTGTTTGGGGTTGATCTCTAATTGGAGGCAGCTGATCCTCATTGCCTCTGATTAGAGATCATATTTAAGTAGGGGTTTTTCTCATTGTTGTTTGTGGGTTATTATCTTTTGAGTAGTGTGTTTTTCCTCTTTGCGTCACGGTTTGTTGTTTTTGTATTTTCAAGTATTTGGTGTTTTGCAACGTTTCACAATAAATAAAAGATGTGGAACTATGAACCCGCTGCATTTTGGTCCGACCCTTCAGACAGCCGTGACAGTCAGCATGTTGACACATAACCTTTCCTTAGTTAAAATATTCTACAAATATGTAAGCGGGTGCACTCACATCAGGGGCGTGTCTTGATGGGATCTCACCCCAGATATCTCCCAGGACTCACATCTCTGGACTCATACAGTAGCAGGGAGATTTCTGACGTCCGGATTGGATTCATGTTTAAATTTCCCCAATCCAGAGAATATCCTAAATCCATATATGAAATGAAGGACATGCATGTTTACTCCTTAGAGCTATTAAAATGTCCACTGTATATAGATAAAGATATTCTCTGATATTGACCCTTTTCGCCCATGTAAGGGCTGTCTTCGTCGTCAGATTTAACAGAGAAGTCATCGTCGGAAAAGGTGGACCAATACGCAGCGGAGGATGTGTTCATCATTAGTGTTTTAATGAAAAAGAGAACACTACAAAAATAAACAAAAGACGACAGCAAACAGTTCTGTTAGGAAAACACACTAACAAAATACAATTACCCACAAAACCCAAAGGAAAAACATGCTCCTTATGTGTGACTCCCAATCAGTAACAACGAGCTTCAGCTGTGCCTGATTGGGAGCCACACACGGCCCAAAACAAAGAAATACAAAAACATAGAAAAAGGAACATAGAACGCCCACCCAATGTAACACCCTGGCCTAACCAAAATAAAGAACAAAAACCCCTCTCTATGGCCAGGGCGTTACAGCCCAGTGCTTTCTCTCTCTTTCTGTCTTTCCCGCTTCCTCTTTCTCACTCTTTCTGTCTCTCCCTTCTATCTCTCTCACTTTCTCTCCCTCTCCATTTCAATCTTTCTGTCTCTCTCCCTTTCCCTCGCTGTCTCTCTATGTCTCTCTCTATCTCTCTTCCCCTCCCCACTCTTTCTCACTCTGTCTCTCTCTGCTTCTCTCTTTCCCTCTGCCTCTCTCCATCTCACTCTCTCTCTCCCCCTCTCTCTCTCTCCTTCTCTTTCTCCCTCTTGCTCTCTTTCTTTTTTGCCTCACTCTCTAACTTTCTTTCTCTCTCTTCTTCTGCATCTTTTTATCTCTCTCTCTCCCCCCCCCCCCCCCCCCCACTCTTTCATGTGCTGCTGTAGCTAATTGGTTTCTACAGCAAAGGTGTCTGTTCAGTATCCAGCCTTCCAAGTGGCAGGCTGCCTAGTTAAATGGGCTGTGGTCACATAATGACACCAATAAATTGCTGATCTAGGAACTGAAGCTGCAAAAACCAACCTAACACATAAAACACACAAATGGAGTAAAAAATCTGCTGTAACTTAATGCGTATTAATGCGTATTACATTTTTTTTTGTGGTACCTTTACGTAACAAGGTAGTTCCTCTCTCCCAAGGGAGACCTGACGGAGATGTTTTCTCTCAGCAGAATAGTTTGGAGTTGTATGTCGTTTATCAACTGATTGAATATTTTCTGGTGGCAGGTGATCCACTGATAGCCTGACTCATTTAAAAAGACTTCAAGACACTAAACTCAAAACCCTATCTGTGTGCCAAGGGATACATATTAGTATTGCACGGTATCATTTGCCTAAATCAAAGGGCAGTAGTTTGGTTCTCTTTAGTTCCGGTTATTTCTTCCAATTCACTATAAGCCTATAGGGCCTACTTTCTTTAGCCAATCAGAGGTTGCTAGGCGACTGCTTGAGAATAACTATTTTCCCTGGCTCAAGGCGAGTCGGTTTATTAAATTAATCCCATTAAAATCTCAACATCACCTCCCTGGGCCCCAACACATCACACAATATTAAAGCCGCAGTCATGTGTTTGTCTGTGTCACAGCCAAACGGCAGCCAGCCCATTCACAAGCCTGGCACAGACATGTACCTTCCCAATCTCCAACACAGTCAGTCAGCTTAGCCAAGCCTAACAATGATCTGCCTGACAATCAACAACCTGCCTGAATCAATGACCTGCCTGGCTGAGTGAGTGGGTTCAGTGTCATCAATGTAGAGCCATCCTGTTCCTAAAACTTTGCAGTATTTTAGATTTTTTTTGGTGTTATTCTTACTTTATTTCCTCCGAACATTTATGGTATTATATCTTATAAGCGACAAGAACTTCTAGACATTAGATCAGAGATCAATCACCACCAATTTGACTTCCCAGGCCTGAATCCTTCTTTCGGACTGTATGAAGAAGCTCAATTCATCATGGATGCTCTGCCAAAAAGACGCTGCCGAAGGAGAGGAAGTAGAGCTGGTGTTCTAGTCAGACTCTGTAGGATGGTAAACCAACCACCACTTCTGAGTATAATACTTGCTAATGTACAGTCTCTGGACAATAAAGTAGACATGCTCAGGGCGAGGATCTCCTTCCAACAGGCTTCTCCGTACATCGCACGAACATGAAGAAAGAACTCTATGGGAAAACCAAAAGGTGGAGGGTTATGTTTCATGATTAACAACTCATGTTGTGACTATGACAGCGTACAAAAATTGAAGACCTTATGCTCTCTCGATCTGGAATACCTCGACTACATCTCTGCTTTAAACAACATAGTGCCCTCCAAGCGTGTCACTTAGCTCAGGGCCCTGGGTCTGAACATAGACTAGACGTAGCATTAGTATGATGTGACACTCAAACTAGTATGATGGGTTATGCTTGCTATGGTTATCACCAAGCTTGGGATCCTGTGTTTGAACCCTTCCCTGTGATACTGGGTCCTAAACTTCCTCACCGGCCAACCCCAGGTGGTGAGGGTAGCCAACAACTCCGCCGCCACACTGACCCTCAACACACCGGCCCCCAGGGCTGTGTGCTCAGACCTCTCCTGCACTGCCTGTTCAACCATGACTGTGAGACTACGCACGACTTCACCTCAATCAGACAACACGGCAGAGGTAGGCATGATTACCAACAACAATGAGACAGCCTACAGTGGGAGGTTAAAGCCCAGGAGGTGTGGTTCCAGGAAAATAACCTTTCCCCAATGTAAAAAAAACAAAGGAGCTGATGGTGGACCACATGAGACAGAAGAGGGAGCACGCCCCATCCACATCGACGTGGGCAGAGTGGGAAGGCTCAAAAGCTTAAAGTTCCTTAGTATGGACATCACTGAAGACCTGAAATGGTCCCACCACACCAATACCAAGGTGAAGACGGCGCAACAGCACCTCTACCAACTCAGCATCTGAATAACTTTGACCTTGCCCCTAAGACCCGCATCAACTTTAACAGATGCAACATTGAGAGCATTCTGTCGGGCTGTGTCACCGCCTGGTACGGCAACTGTACTGCTCTCAACGGAATGGCTCTCCAGAGGATGGGGCGGTCAGCCCAGCGTATCACCGGAGGCATGCTGCCTGCTCTCCAGGACAGTTACAGCACTCGTGTTAAAGGAAGGACAAGAAAATCATCAAGGATCTCAGCCACCCAAATCACGGTGTGTTCACTCTGCTACCGTCTAGCAGACAGAGACAGTACAGGTGCATCAAAGCCGGCACCAAATTACTATAAAACAGCTTCAATTACCATCAGACTATTGAACAGCTTCTATCTCTAGGCCATCAGACTGTGGAACAGCTTCTATTACCATCAGACTGTTGAACAGCTTCTATCTCCAGGCCATCAGACGGTTGAACAGCTTCCATTACCATCAGACTGTTGAACAGCTTCCATTACCATCAGACTGTTGAACAGCTTCTATTACCATCTGACTGTTGAACAGCTTCTATTACCATCAGACTGTTGAACAGATTCTATTACCATCAGACTGTTGATGAGCTTCTATCACCAGACCATCTGACTGTTGAACAGCTTCTATTACCATTAGACTGTTGAACAGCTTCTATTACCATCAGACTGTTGAACAGCTTCCATTACCATCAGACTGTTGAACAGATTATATTATCAGACCATCAGACTTGAACAGCTTCTATCTCCAGGCCATCTAACTGTTGAACAAAATTCAAGGACATTCAGGGACTTTTTGAAGCAATTCATTGTAATTTTGAAGGACCTCAATGTTATACAATTGTATAATTTATATCATTGTATATATAAGGTCTAATATGAAACCCCCCAAAAAACAAAAGCATGTGAAAGTGTCAAAAAGTTAGGCAATTACCACTTTAAAGGGGAATTTCACCCTGGGGGAATCTGGGATTGTTTTCATCATGTCAGAGGGATTTCTAGGTCAGTGAGATGTTATACCCTGTAAAGGCTTGTAGTGTATTGAATCTGAAAATAAATGTAGTCCTGCTTTGTGGGTTTTCGTGAAGGCTCTATTGTCACGTCCTGACCAGTAAAGGGGTTATTTGTTATTACAGTTTGGTCAGGACGTGGCAGGGGGTATTTGTTTAGAGTGTTTCGGGGTTTGTTAGGCTATGTGTTTAGGTAGAGGGGTGTTTGTTTAGAGTGTTCCGGGGTTTTTGGTTATGTTCTATGTTCGTATATTTCTATGTTCTGGTCTAGTCTTTTTAGTTCTATGTTTAGGATTACTGGATGGACCTTCAATTGGAGGCAGCTGTTCCTCATTGCCTCTGATTGAAGGTCCTATATAGCAGGGTGTTTTTGTAATGGGTTTTGTGGGAAGTTGTTTTTGCACTACTGTGTTAACCTCTTATGGCTAGGGGGCAGTATTTTCACGGCTGGATAAAAAAACGTACCCGATTTAATCTGATTATTAGTCCTGCCCAGAAACTAGAATATGCATATAATTATTAGCTTTGGATAGAAAACACTCCAAAGTTTCTAAAACTGTTTGAATGGTGTCTGTGAGTATAACAGAACTCATTTGGCAGGCCAAAACGTGAGAACGATTCTGTACAGGAAGTACCCTGTCTGACCATTTCTTGCCCTTCTTTGTCATCTCTATTCATTACAAAGGATCTCTGCTGTTACGTGACACTTCCTACGGCTCCAATGGGCTCTCAGAGGCCGGGAAAAACCTGAATGACGTAATTCAAAAGCCCTGGCTGAAACACACGAGCGCTTTTGCTAAGTGGTCTATCAGCAGACAAAAGGCTTAGGCGCGTGCACTGGCCGCCCCCGCCTTTCTTTTTTTCCCTCTTTTTAACGAAACGTAGATTCCCGGTCGGAATATTATCACTTTGTTACGAGATAAATTGCATAAAAATTGATTTTAAACAGCGGTTGACATGCTTCGAAGTACGGTAATGGAATATTTAGAAATCTTTTGTCACGAAATGCGCCATGCGCGTGACCCTGATTTACCATTGGGATAGTGTCTAGAACGCACGAACAAAACGTCGCTGTTTGGATATAACGATGGATTATTTGGGACCAAACCAACATTTGTTATTGAAGTAGAAGTCCTGGGAGTGCATTCTGACGAAGAACAGGAAAGGTAAGACCATTTTTCTCATAGTAAATGTGATTTTGGTGAAGGCTAAACTTGCCGGGTGTCTAAATAGCTAGCCCGTGACGGCTGGGCTATGTACTTAGAATATTGAAAATGTGCTTCATCCGAAAAGCTATTTTAAAATCGGACATATCGAGTGCATAGAGGAGTTCTGTATCTATAATTCTTAAAATAATTGTTATGCTTTTTGTGAACGTTTATCGTGAGTAATTTAGTAAACTGTTAGTAAATTCCCCGGAAGTTTGCGGGGGGTATGCTAGTTCTGAACGTCACATGCTAATGTAAAAAGCTGTTTTTTGATATAAATATGAACTTGATTGAACAAAACATGCATGTATTGTATAACATAATGTCCTAGGTGTGTCATCTGATGAAGATCATCAAAGATTAGTGCTGCATTTAGCTGTCTTCTGGGTTTTTGTGACATTATATGCTAGCTTGAAAAATGGGTGTCTGATTGTTTCTGGCTGGGTACTCTGCTGACATAATCTAATGTTTTGCTTTCGCTGTAAAGCCTTTTTGAAATCGGACAGTGTGGTTAGATTAACGAGAGTCTTGTCTTTAAATAGCTGTAAAAGAGTCATATGTTTGAAAAACGGAAGTTTTCGGATTTTAGAGGAATTTGTATTTCGCGCCACGCCCATCATTGGATTTTTGGAGCAGACGTTCCGCTAGCGGAACATCTAGATGTAAGAGGTAAGCCTGTAATACTGTGCGTTCGTTCGTTTTCTTGTTTTGTTGTTACGTGTCTCAAATAAAGTTTAAAATGAGAACTCAACCCGACCGTTACATCTATGTTATACTGTTCGCAGTATATGATTTTGTGAGTGTAGATCTGGTTGTCCTTGTTCGATAGAGCCATTGGACGTCTTTCAGTAATGTTCTTGTAGGTGGATTCCTTGCTAAATACACAAGCTGACACATTTTTTTTTCAGTCTCTGAAAGACTACAACTCGTTTGGGGCGGTGCTTCATGCTCTGGGCCCATCCCTCCCCAAAGGAGGGCTTTTTTTGAAAAGGAGGTGAACACTATCCTTTGGGGAAAACTGAAAGAACTGACCAACCACAATGGCTTGAAGTGATACCTCTCATCAACACGAATTCGACAATGGAATATTCTTTGATGTTCTTTCAGCCACATTCAACCATACATGTATCAACTGGAATGTAGCGAAGAGGATTTGAACACAGAGTTGGATTTAACTAGAAGCTAAAGATACAGCCCGACGACAGCACCAAGAGGGCAGTTACAAGTACCGTGGGTAACTTGTGATGTGCCACTTCTGGCAGTTAACAAACGTGTAACATCAGCAACTGTATATACGTTAACTAGCTAGCTATGTAGGGTTATGATTATGATCCCATGATGCAAGATAGGATTCCAAACAGCTGAAAACAACAATGATTGTTTTTTTCAAGTTCATTAGCTAACTGTGAGGAGAAACAATAATAGAAGAATTTACTGTTGTAAATCTGTCATACCGATAAGCTGGTTTTAATATAAAAACATTTGCCTAATAAGCATGCCTGATATACATGGCTGTAGCTAGATGCTGTCTTTCTACCTACCTAGGTACATTTGAACGGTCTGGTCACAGTGCAGAGGTTGAGGGTTACGCCATATTTGTTTATATTAGACTGGATATTGTTCTAAATGTAATCTCTGTGCCTTTGCAAATGTATGCATGTTCAACTATTCGTCCCTAATATTTAAATTATGCTGGCACAGTTCAACTGTTATTCAAACTGTACAATAGAGTATAATTTATTATAATTTTTGTCTTACAGACAATACTGTGTGGTGCCTGGGCTTCTTCCTGGAATGTATTCTATAGAGAATGAGAGAAACATAATTATTTTGCCTGCATGTGTCATTGTAGCAGAACTGTATCCCTCTCGATGGATTGGACATTTTGCTGCATTTCAAGCAGAAAATGACTCAAGAGGACCTGAATGATAGTTTGATCATGACAACACTCCTCCCACTGCTGTACAAGTATGCCCTGAACTTTACTACACTGATCATGCTGTATTTTCTTACTGTATGTTTCTTTGTGAATGGCAAATGCATCATGACCACCTCTCCAATCATCACGAGTTCTCTTAGTTACAGATTGTTAACCCAGATAATATGATTTAACCAAATATTTTTGGTATCCATTATTGGAAGTTACAGGATAGGTACTGTTGGTGTAGCACAGAGAATTTTCAACCAACCTTATCTTGTTGAGTCTCATAAAATGTCCAGTTGCAGGGGGTCAGTTTGAATTTAGAAAATGATTCGCTAATATATGTATTTTTTGCTCTATGAAGAAATCCAACAATGTGTACGACGTCAATTTCAAGTCTTCTCTCATTGATCGGGACAGGTGTCTGTCATAATGACAGACACCTGGGATAAACACTTGGGATAAACACCCACCTGTCTCAACCAATGAGAGCAGACTTGCTTTTTTTTCTGTTGTTGATTTTATTAGGATCCCCATTAGTGGAAACCAATAGACAAGATGGCAGTATACACTTTTATTGGATTACTTTCATGGACTTGACTACACTGATTTTACTGGATTTACTTCTATGTGAATGGCAGTTATCATTGTGACCATCACAAAAACATATGAAAACATAAACTCATTACCTTGATGCTTTCTCAGGTAAATCTAATGAGACCTTGCTGTAAATCAATCAGAAAACAACAGATGATCAACATCAATTCACTAGGGATATTAGATATTAACGTGGCTCCATCTATAACTGTTCTAAATGAGACACCAAAATATTCTGGACATAAAAGTGTCACGTCCTGACCAGCAGATGGAGTAGTTGTGTAGTATTTTGGTCAGGACGTGGCAGAAGAAGTCTGTATGTGTTTTCTAGTATGTCTGTTTCTTTGTTGGTCTGTGTGGCTCCCGATCAGGAACAGCTGGTTATCGTTGTTCCTGATTGGAAGTCATATATTAGGAGTGTGTTTTTCACCTGGGGTTTGTGGGTTGTTGTTTTAGCACTGCTTTATGTTAGCCTGCTAACTGTTCCTGTCGGTCTATTGTTTCTTGGTTTTTTGTGTTAATTTTATTCTAATTAAATAGAAAGATGAGCATTCACACCCCGTCTGCGTTTTTCCATTCACCTCGACAGCCATTACAGAAAACCTTTTTTTCCAGCAGTTGGGCCATTGTTGTATTGCATGCTTTATCACAACAACTGTTTGTCACTTGGCTGTCATTCGGGAAAATTCCTTCCTGGATCAGATGATGATGTGTGAAAATATCAGGCGTAACTAATCAGCAAATGCGCATCCAACAAGTATTATGCATAGTTATTGAAGAACCACATTAATTACAGTATTGATTTAGGTTTTAACTTCTTGAGGCTACCTGGGACGTTAGCGTGCCACCTGTGGCGCACCCTATCAACAGCAGGTGCATTTCAAGAGCGGCAAATTTGAAACCAAATAAATGTACAAATTCAAATTTCTCAAACATACAACTAACTTACAGCCTTTGAAAGATAAACATCTTCTTAATCTAACCACGTTTACCGATTTCAAAAAGGTTTTACGGGGAAAGCATAAAGTTAGGTTATGTTAGGAGAGTACATTGACAATAGCGGTGTGCAATGCATTGTCGATTCAAAGACAGGCTTTACCAAAACCATACAATCAGCTAAAATTATGCACTAACCTTTTACAATCTCCATCAGATGACACTCCTAGGACATTTTGTTAGACAATGCATGCATTTTTAGTTCTATCAAGTTCATATTTATATCTAAAAACAGTGTTTTACTATGGCGTTGATGTTCAGGAAATCGTTTCCCTCCAATACCGGCAGTCAAGTCATGACGACAAAATAATTAATTAATATTAGAAAACATTGCTAAAATATTATATTGTCATTCAAAGAATTATAGATTTACATCTCTTGAACGCAATGGACTTGTCAGATTTTAAATTAACCTTACTGGGAAATCACACTTTGCAATAATCTGAGCACTGCGCCAGAAAAATACGCATCGCGATACAGACTAACCGCCATGTTGGAGGAATCTAAAATCGAAAATACTATATAAATAATCCATTACCTTTGATTCTCTTCATCAGATGTCACTTCCAAAGAGTCCCAGGTCCATAACGAATGTAGTTTTGTTCAAAAAAGCTCATCATTTATGTCGAAAAACCTCCGTGTTGTAGCGCATGATCTAAGCCAGCCGGACTTCACTTCACTTCAAGAACGGAAAAAATATATTTCCGTTCGTTCAAACATGTCAAACGTTGTATCGCATAAATCATTAGGGCCTTTTTTAACCAGAACATGAATAAAATTCAAGGCGGACCATTGGGTTTTCTTTTAAAACGTTTCGGAATGAGAGTACCCACCATCAAATCGCGCGCCAGGGTGAATGATGGACCATCACGTTCCATGGCTCTTATTCGGTCAGATCTCACTGTAGAACACTCAAAACACTTTGTAAAGGCTGGGGACATCTTGTGGAAGCAATAGGAAGTGCCAGAATATAATTCACCCCCTTTGTTTTTCAATGGCATAGGCTCAAAGTCAATTCAACACATCAGGTATCCACTTCCTGTCAGAATCTGTCTCAGGGTTTTGCCTGCCAAATGAGTTCTGTTATACTCACAGACACCATTCAAACAGTTTTTGAAACTTTAGGGTGTTTTCTATCCATATATAATAAGTATATGCATATTGTAGTTACTGGGTAGGTGTAGGAGGCATTTAAAAATGGGCACATATTTTTTCAAAAATTCTCAATACTGCCCCCTAGCCCAAACAGGTTAAGTATCAAGGTAAGGTGACTCTTTCGGTTAATTAAAAGCATTCGATTTTGCAGTGCATACATTATTTAGCATTCGTGTGCCCATGAAAACTGTTTTCACCCCGTAACATAACGCGACACAAAATGTTATATACGATATATATATATTTATACTGTCAAATAATAGTTCTGCAGGAGGGGTGAAGTCAGGCGCAGGAGACTCAGGTACGTGAAACACGTAGTTACTTTAATGAAGAAAACAAGTCCAAAATATCAAGCCTACAAGGCAAGGGAAAAAACATTCCAACAAAGGAAGACTAACACAGTCTTGGGAATATAACGGGACGTAGCCCAGCAACCCTAAAGCCAAAACGCTAAATATAAAAGGACCAGAAAAGAAATCCCCCCCAACCTACGATAACAGACACGAAACAATCCCGCACAACCCCAAACACAAAACAGACAGACTAAGTAACCCACTAATTACTAAACACAAAACAGGTGCTACCCTAACCAGACATTACCAAACAAAACAGAAAAGGAAATCGGTGGCAGCTAGTAGGCCGGCGACGACGACCGCCGAGCGCCGCCCGAACGGAGAGAGGCGCCACCTGTGGACATTGTGACATATACATTTCTGAGATCTCTGCCCATTTCTGAAAAATCTGCCCTACAGCTAGATCCAGGATTCTTACAGGGTTCTTTGTCAATGTCTAATTTAACTGATTAATGCTTAATATATGATATAATAACATATTACACTGCCATCAATCAATCAATTAAATGTATTTATAAAGCCCTTTTTTACATTAGCAGATGTCACAAAGTGCTTATACAGAAACCCAGCCTAATTGGGTTTTAGGCTGTAGATGTAGAAGCACTGCCGTAAATGATTTTGGACAAATCTGTCAAGACACCAACCATGATAAAGGGTTTAACTTCTTGGGGCTATGTGGGACGTTAGCGTGCCACCCGTGGCGCACCCTATCAACAGCAGGTGCATTTCAAGAGCGGCAAATTTGAAACCAAATAAATGTCAAAATTCAAATTTCTCAAACATACAACTAACTTACAGCCTTTGAAAGATAAACATCTTCTTAATCTAACCACGTTTACCGATTTCAAAAAGGTTTTACGGGGAAAGCATAAAGTTAGGTTATGTTAGGAGAGTACATTGACAATAGCTGTGTGTAGTGTATTGTCGATTCAAAGACAGGCGTCACCAAAACCATAAAATCAGCTAAAATTATGCACTAACCTTTTACAATCTCCATCAGATGACACTCCTAGGACATTATGTTAGACAATGCATGTATTTTTAGTTCTATCAAGTTCATATTTATATCTAAAAACAGTGTTTTACTATGGCGTTGATGTTCAGGAAATCGTTTCCCTCCAATACCGGCAGTCAAGTCATGACAACAAAATAATTAATTAATATTAGAAAACATTGGTAAAATATTATATTGTCATTCAAAGAATTATAGATTTACATCTCTTGAACGCAATGGACTTGTGGACTTGCCAGATTTAAAATTAACCTTACTGGGAAATCACACTTTGCAATAATCTGAGCACAGCGCCCAGAAAAATACACATTGCGATACAGACTAAACGCCATGTTGGAGAGATCTAAAATCAAAAATACTATGTACATAATCCATTACCTTTGATTCTCTTCATCAGATGTCACTTCCAAAGAATCCCAGGTCCATAACGAATGTAGTTTTGTTCAAAAAAGCTCATCATTTATGTCCAAAAACCTCCGTGTTGTAGCACATGATCTAAGCCAGCCGGACTTCACTTCACTTCAAGAACGGAAAAAATATATTTTCGTTCGTTCAAACATGTCAAACGTTGTATCGCATAAATCATTAGGGCCTTTTTTAACCAGAACATGAATAAAATTCAAGGCGGACCATTGGGTTCTCTTTTAAAACGTTTCGGAATGAGAGTACCCACCATCAAACCGCGCGCCAGGTGTCTAATGGGCCATCGCCGTTCCAACGCTCTTCTTCAGTCAGATCTCACTGTAGAACACTCAAAACACTTTGTAAAGGCTGGGGACATCTTGTGGAAGCAATAGGAAGTGCCAAAATATTCCTCCTTCCCTTTGTTTTTCAATGGTATAGGCTTAAAGTCATTTCAACACATCAGGTATCCACTTCCTGTCAGAATCTGTCTCAGGGTTTTGCCTGCCAAATGAGTTCTGTTATACTCACAGACACCATTCAAACAGTTTTTGAAACTTTAGGGTGTTTTCTATCCAAACCTGAACAATAATATGCATATTCTAGCTTCTGAGTTGGTGTAATAGGCAGTTAAAAATGGGCACATATTTTTTCAAAAATTCTCAATACTGCCCCCTATACCCTAACAGGTTCAACATCGGTTTTAAATCAACTCATGAATATCTTATATCTAAAACGTTTGCAGATTATTATCAGTGACTACTCCCTGGTACCCTAGTTTCTAGAAAGATCCATGTCTCCAGTCTACCCGGATAGATAAAAAAATAATGAGATTGTCTATCAGTTAAAAGAGCCGTGCTCTATTACCTTGATAATCCTAATGTTTAGTGTAGAAGGAAACTAGAGGGTAAATGTCTGGGCAGTAAGAGTTAGCTTGGCTCTTAGGGTGTTTTCTTCAAACGCCTTTCGAATGAAATATGCGGGAAAACATAATTTTTTTTCTCCTTTGCTTCTGTCATTCAGATGATTTCACACACAAAAAAAAAAACGTAGCAGATTAGAGCTTCATAGCTACGTTTTAATATATGGGTTGTCAGGGACTGATCCCAACTCAATTGTCACCCACATTTCCATGATGAGTGCTAGCTTGCTAGCTGTGAGGGAATGCCTGACAGTTTGCTGAGGCAGCGAGCCAGGCGAGAGGCAGTCATTGCATTGGCTGTATTGTGCCAGCTGCGAATATTATGATTGATGGTTTTATTCTTTCAAGTAAAAAACTACCAGAATTCAGTGGCTAGAGCCCTACAATCAATACATAACATAGCTAAATACCAGTGAATTGTAAATGTGTCCCAATCTATCTTTCTGTGCAGCTGGCTAGCAGGCAGCTCCCTCTGTCTCGTCTAGCCTAGGCTACCTATTGGCTGAAAATGTTTCAATTTATCTTCCCATCACCAGAGTGACATATCAACACCAAACATACCATTACAATGTAACCCAGCTCAGGAGTAGGCCTACATTAGAAGTAAACTATGTTATTAGAATTGTAGCCTTCTGTGTTACAGTTCAGACTTTGTGAGAATTGTCTGTGTTATGCTGTGTGTGTCTGTGTTAGGATATGTGTGAGGTGGTGTGTGTTCGTTTGTGTGTGTGTTTGTGTGTGTGTATGTTTGTGTGTACAGTATGTGTTGGTGGTGGTGTTGTGCGAGTGAGTGAGTGTGGATGCTGAGAAGTCTGTGTTATGCTGTGTGTGTCTGTGTTAGGGTATGTGTGAGGTGGTGTGTGTGTGTGTTTGTGTGTGTGTTCGCGCGTGTGTGTATGTTTGTGTGTACAGTATGTGTTGGTGGTGGTGCTGTGTGAGTGAGTGAGTGTGGATGCTGAAAAGTCTGTGTTAGGCTGTGTGTGTGTGTGTGTGTGTGTGTGTGTGTGTGTGTGTGTGTGTGTGTGTGTGTGTGTGTGTGTGTGTGTGTGTGTGTGTGTGTGTGTGTGTGTATGTTTGTGTGTACAGTATGTGTTGGTGGTGGTGCTGAGTGAGTGAGTGAGTGTGGATGCTGAGAAGTCTGTGTTAGGCTGTGTGTTCGCACGTGTGTGTTTGTGTGTGTGTTCGCGATTGTGTGTTTGTGTGTGTGCGTAGGACTTCCAATCCTCCCCATATTAATCAGGTGTGTAATCAGTGTGGTTGCCTACTAAGCAGCAGGGGAGATGCCAGCAACCTGCAGTAATAGTGAACCACAGTACTGCAGAGAGGGCTGGGCCTTTGACCACACACACACACACACACACACACACACACACACACACACACACACACACACACACACACACCAAGCCAAATAATCAGCTACAACAAACTCACTGTCACTAACTGTCGATCGCCTCAATTTCCCTTTATAATGACTTTTGGGAATCTGCTAATTGGGATGTCCATATTTGTGTCTGCTGATCATGAGTTTATATTGGTATTTCTCTCCCATTAACAATTCATTGTTATTTTCTGTAGTTGATGGCTTAGTAATTGGTAGAGGGAGATGAAGCTCGGCAGTGCTGGAATCTGTGAGACTGTCTAACATAGAGATTTTTAGTGTATCTGAAGTATTTTTGGGACATGGCCATGCTACGTCCGTGTCCCTCTGTTAGTGTGTCTGTGAGTAGTAGCACATTGATTGGTGGAGAATCATGTCACATTAGCAATATCTTGTTCCTCCCTTCCATGACCATGAGCTCCTCCTCCTCCTCCTCCTCATCTCCCGCTCCTCTTCCTCATCTCTCCCTCCTCCTCATCTCCCATTCCTCTTCCTCATCTCTCCCTCCTCCTCATCTCCCCCTCCTCCTCATCTCCCCCTCTTCCTCATCTCCCATTCCTCTTCCTCATCTCCCCCTTCTCCTCCTCCTCAAATCCTCATCTCATCTCCTCCGCCTCATCCCTTCCTCCTCATCTCCCCCGCCTCTTCATCTCATCATCTCCTCCTCTTCATCTCATCTCCTCCTCCTCATCTCTCTTCTTTCCTGCCTGTTGCATCATCAGCCGCTCCTCAGTGAAGAATATCTTCTCTCAGACACCCGTTTCTGTTGTTAAAATTCTATGGCTTTTGAATCCTCCTCCCCTCCTCCTCATCTCCTCCTCCCCTCCTCCTCATCTCCTCCTCCCCTACTCCTCATCTCCTCCTCCCCTCCTCCTCATCTCCTCCTCCTCCTCCTCATCTCCTCCTCCCTTCCTCCTCATCTCCTCATTCCCTCCTCCTCATCTCCTCCTCCTCCTCTCCTCCTCCTCTCCTCCTCCTCCTCCTCCTCTCCTCCTCATCTCCTCCTCCTCCTCATCTCCTCATCTCCTCATCTCCTCCTCATCTCCTCATCCCCTCCTCCTCCTCATCTCCTCCTCCCCTCCTCCTCATCTCCTCATCCCCTCCTCCTCATCTCCTCCTCCTCATCTTCTCTCAGACACCCATTTCTGTTGTTAAAATTCTATGGCTCAATTGAATGACCTGCAGTAGAGTTTTCTAGCCTTCAAAGTGAGTTGATTCTTCTGCCTCTTTCGCCCTCAAAATAAATCCAACCTGTGTGAAAGTTCAGTGATATTATACTGTACACGCTGTGTGCTCTGTGTACAAGATGAAGGCTATCTCTTTCTGCTCTACAGGAGAACATGACTCATGTTAGAGCATAGATCAACAGTATGCTGGTTAAGCGCAGGCTGCGGACATGAACAAAAAGATGAGACTGGTCTGCTTAAAAACAGATTGTTTTAAACTGTTGATCCAGGGTTATATAGTAGTATTATATAAAGTATATATATTATTATACTATTGTTGAGCTATGAATAACAGTTTGAATGATGGGGTTGCGATATCAGGGAAAGTAGAAACAAAGTATTAACATATAAAGTATGATTTGTATAACTTATAAACATATTATGTACAAACATAAAGTATTAACATATAAAGTATGATATATATCATGTAAGAACATATAAAGTATAAACATATAAAGTATAAACAAAGTATACATATATAAAGTATGATATATATATATATATAACATATAAACATATAAAGTACAAACAAAGTATTAACATATAAAGTATGATATATATAATGTAAGAACATATAAAGTATAAACAAACATATCAAGTAAAAACAAAGTATAAATATATCAAGTATGATTTTATAACGTATAAACATATAAAGTACAAACAAA
This sequence comes from Salmo trutta, assembly GCF_901001165.1. NCBI lineage: Eukaryota > Metazoa > Chordata > Actinopteri > Salmoniformes > Salmonidae > Salmo > Salmo trutta. The sequence continues at coordinate 4,126,281 of NC_042970.1, read as the reverse complement.
AAGTATCAACATATAAAGTATGATATATATAATGTGAGAACATATAAAGTATACACATATAAACATATAAAGTGTAAACATATAAAGTATAAACATAAGGTATAAACATAAAGTATAAACATATAAAGTATGATATATATTATATAAACATATAAAATATAAACATATACAGTGACTTGTGAAAGTATTCACCACCCTTGGAATTTTTCCTATTTTGTTGCCTTTCAACCTTGAATTCAAATTAATTTTTTTGGAGGTTTGTATCATTTTATTTACACAACATGCCTACCACTTTGAAGGTGCAAAATAGTTTTTCTTGTGAAACAAACAAGAAATAAACGTGCATCACTATTCAACCCCAAAAGTCAATACTTTGTAGAGTCACCTTGTTCAGCAATTACAGCTGCAAGTCTCTTGGGGTATGTCTCTATGAACTTGGCACATCTAGCCACTGAGATTTTTGCACATTCTTCAAGGCAAAACTTCTCCAGCTCCTTCAAGTTGGATGGGTTCCGCTGGTGTACAGCAATCTTTAAGTCATACGACAAATTCTCAATTGGATTGAGGTCTGGGCTTTGACTAGGCCATTCCAAGACATTTCATTGTTTCCCCTGAAACCACTCGAGTGTTGCTTTAGCAGTATGCTTACGGTCATTGTCCTGCTGGAAATCACTGAAACAGGTTTCCCTCAATAATTTCCCTGCATTTAGCGCCATCCACCACTCCCTCAATTCTGACCAGTTTCGATGAAAAACATACCCACAGCATGATACTGCCGCCACCATGATTCACTGTGGGGATGGTGTCCTCGGGGTGATGAGAGATGTTGTGTTTGTGCCAGACATAACATTTTCCTTGATGGCCAAAAAGTACCTACCATCTGACCAGAGTACCTTCGTCCATATGTTTAGGGAGTCTCCTACATGACTTTTGGCGAACACCAAACGTGTTTGCTTATTTCTTTGTTTAAGCAATGGCTTTTTTCTGGCCACTCTTCCGTAAAGCCCAGCTCTGTGGAGTGTACCGCTTAAAGTGGTCCTATGGACAGATACTCCAATCTCCGCTTTGGAGCTTTGCAGCTCCTTCAGGGTTATCATTAGTCTCTTTGTTGCCTCTCTGATTAATGCCCTCCTTGCCTGGTCCGTGAGTTTTGGTTGGCGGCCTTCTCTTGGCAGGTTTGTTGTGGTGCCATATTCTTTCCATTTTTTAATAATGGATTTAATGGTGCTCCGTGGGATGTTCAAAGTTTCTGAGATTTTTTTAATAACCCAACCCTGATCTGTACTTCTCCACAACTTTGTCCCTGACCTGTTTGGAGAGCTCCTTGGTCTTCATGGTGCCGCTTGCTTGGTGGTGCCCCTTCCTTAGTGGTGTTGCAGGCTCTGGGGCCTTTCACAGCAGGTGTATATATACTGAGATCATGTGACAGATCATGTGTCATTTAGATTGCACACAGGTGGACTTTATTTAACTATTTGTGTGACTTCTGAAGGTAATTGGTTGCACCAGATCTTATTTAGAGGCTTTATAGCAAAGGGGGTAAATACACACACACGCACCACTTTTCAGTTTTATTTTTGAGAATTTTTTGGAATAAGTAATTTTTTTAACACATAACCCCTATACAGTAAACATGCATCCCCTATACAGTAAACATGCATCCCCTTTACTGTAAACATATAACCCCTATACAGTAAACATGCATCCCCTATACAGTAAACATGCATCCCCTATAAAGTAAACATATAACCCCTATACTGTAAACATGCATCCCCTATACAGTAAACATGCATCCCCTATACAGTAAACATGCATCCCCTATGCAGTAAACATCAGTCCCCTATACAGTAAACATGCATCCCCTATACAGTAAACATGCATCCCTATAAAGTAAACATATAACCCCTATACTGTAAACATTCATCCCCTATACAGTAAACATGCATCCCCTATACAGTAAACATGCATCCCCTATACAGTAAACATGCATCCCCTAAACATGCATTCTAATGCATCAAATCAATTTATAACATTTTTGACATGCGTTTTCTGGATTTATTTGTTGTTATTCTGTCTCTCACTGTTCAAATAAACCTACCATTAAAATTATAGACTGATCATTTCTTTGTCAGTGGACAAACGTACAAAATCAGCAGGGGATCAAATACTTTTTTCCCTCACTGGATGTCAGGTTTGGATTCGCCGTGCGAAAAGGTTTTTCCCCCAGGGACGTGAACAATGACGACATTGACTGCAATGGAGATGAGAAACTGCATTGCTTGCTGTTAGGGGTTTTAGGCTGGGTTTCTGTACAGCACTTTGATATATCAGCTGATGTAAGAAGGGCTATGTAAATACATTTGATTTGATTTGATTTGGCCAAACGCTCAAGAGAAGTTTGATACCAATTAGCACCTGTTAAATGTTATGGTCCTTTCAATAATTCAATTTGTTTCATTTCATTACAGAACACCTAATTTTGTAATGATATCTGAACAATATACAGTGGGGAGAACGAGTATTTGATACACTGACGATTTTGCAGGTTTTCCTACTTACAAAGCATGTAGAGGTCTGTAATTTGTATCATAGGTACACTTCAACTGTGAGAGACAGAATCTAAAACAAAAATCCAGAAAATCCTATTGTATGATTATTAAGTAATTTATTTGGATTTTATTGCATGACATAAGTATTTGATCACCTACCAACCAGTAAGAATTCCGGCTCTCAGAGACCTGTTAGTTTTTCTTTAAGAAGCCCTCCTGTTCTCCACTCATTACCTGTATTAACTGCACCTGTTTGAACTCATTACCTGTATAAAAGACACCTGTCCACACACTCAATCAAACAGACTCCAACCTCTCCACAATGGCCAAGACCAGAGAGCTGTGTAAGGACATCAGGGATAGAATTGTAGACCTGCACAAGGCTGGGATGGGCTACAGGACAATAGGCAAGCAGCTTGGTGAGAAGGCAACAACTGTTGGCGCAATTATTAGAAAATGGAAGAAGTTCAAGAAGACGGTCAATCACCCTCGGTCTGGGGCTACATGCAAGCTCTCACCTCGTGGGGCATAATTGATCATGAGGAAGGTGAGGGATCAGCCCAGAACTACACGGCAGGACCTGGTCAATGACCTGAAGAGAGCTGGGACCACAGTCTCAAAGAAAACCATTAGTAACACACTAAGCCGTCATGGATTAAAATCCTGCAGCGCACGCAAGGTCCCCCTGCTCAAGTCAGCGCATGTCCAGGCCCGTCTGAAGTTTGCCAATGACCATCTGGATGATCCAGAGGAGGAATGGGAGAAGGTCATGTGGTCTGATGAGACAAAAATAGAGCTTTTTGGTCTAAACTCCACTCGCCGTGTTTAGAGGAAGAAGAAGGATGAGTACAACCCCAAGAACACCATCCCAACCATGAAGCATGGAGGTGGAAACATCATTCTTTGGGGATGCTTTTCTGCAAAGGGGACAGGAAGACTGCATCGTATTGAGGGGAGGATGGATGGGGCCATATATCGCGAGATCTTGGCCAACAACCTCCTTCCCTCAGTAAGAGCATTGAAGATGGGTCGTGGCTTGGTCTTCCAGCATGACAACGACCCGAAACACACAGCCAGGGCAACTAAGGAGTGGCTCCGTAAGAAGCATGTCAAGGTCCTGGAGTGGCCTAGCCAGTCTCCAGACCTGAACCCAATAGAAAATCTTTGGAGGGAGCTGAAATATCGTATTGCCCAGCGACAGCCCTGAAACCTGAAGGATCTGGAGAAGGTCTGTATGGAGGAGTGGGCCAAAATATATATATATACATTTTGCATCAGTACATTGTGAAAGATGTCTTCAGTGATCACAACTTTGATCACACATGGGATAGAAATAATGGAAAATAGATCATGTTAATTTTGATGGGTAATGCAAAAGAAAAACACTAACATACTGTAATTACATGTTTTACCATTTAGCAGAGTAACTTACAGTAGTGAGTGCATAATATTTTGATATTTTTTTAAATTCTGGTCCCCCCTGGGAATCTAATCCACAACCATGGCCTATTCTCTACCTACAGAGCTATACGGGACTGGAGCATATTGCATTCAGAGGGCAATTTTGAAACATGTTACGGCTGTTAGAAGGAGTGGACCAAGATGCAGCGTTTTCGTAGTTCCACATATTTATTTAACCAGTGAAACAACGAATGCAACAATTAAACACTTCAAAATATACACAAAACAACAAACCGTGACGCAGGAGGATCAAATACACTCACAACAAATAATCACCCACAAACACATGTGGGACAAACATCAACTTAAATAGGACCTCCAATTAGAGACAACGACAACCTTCTGCCTCTAATTGGAGGTCATGCCAAACAACACCAACATAGAAATGTAAAACTAGAAACTGAACATAGACATACAAAATCATCATTATTGGTGGGTAATAACAGCTCTGATCATCAATATTGGTGGGTAATAACAGCTCTGATCATCAACATTGGTGGGAAATCTATTGACATCACTTCATTCTAATGATAATGCCAATATACTGACATCACTTCATTCTAATGATAATGCAAATATACTGACATTCTTACTTCATTCTAATGATAATGCGAATATACTGACATCAGTTCATTCAAATGATAAAGCCAATATACTGACATCACTTCATTCTAATGATAATGCCAATATTCTGACATCAGTTCATTCTAATGATAATGCCAATCTACAGCATTTAAAGTTAAGCCTAGCCAAACACAAAGGCTTGCAGCTCTGTGCTACCAAGCTGGTTTTGGCAATCCTGTCTGCTTCTCAAATGGCTTCTTATTCCCTATATAGCGTACTATTTTCGACCAGGCCCTTGTCAGAAGTAATGTGCTTTATAGGGGATAGGGTGCCATTTGGGACTTAAACTTCCTGTCTTGCTGGGGACTGAAACCTGATTGATCCTGTATCTCTGAGGGCTTTCTTTAAAAGGGGTTAGGGGAGGGGGTTGAGCTCTCTGGACCGTGTAATAGAAGCTGAAGAATTTCATGGCTTAGATACTTTGAGATACTTCTCTTGTCTTCTTTCCATGTCCTTTTCCCTTTTCTTCCAGGGCAGCCAGACTGAGTTAGTGATCTCACAGTATAGCATTGTATCCCAAATGGCACCCTATTCCCTGCATAGTGCACTACAGAAAGAAAAAAAAATGACGTTGGAAAATCACATGATATCACATCTTTTCACGTGATTTCATGTGTTTTGGGAGCATGTTAAATTCATGTTGTTTTTCCATATGGGTCCAGAGTTTTCTCCTAAAATGACATACCGAAATCGAACTGCCTGTAGCTCAGAACCTGAAGTAAGGATATGCATTTTCTTAGTACCATTGAAAGGAAACACTTTGAAGTTTGTGGAAATGTGAAAGGATTGTAGGAATGTAGGAGACCAACCGTTTTTTTATGTATTTTCTTTGTACCATCATCTTTGAAATGAAAGAGAAAGGCCATAAGGTATTATTCCAGCACAGGTGCAATTTAGATATTGGCCCCTAGATGGCAGCAGCGTATGTGCAAAGTTTTAGGCTGATCCAATGAACCATTGCATTTCTGTTAAAAATGTTGTATCAAGACTGCCCAAATGAGCCTAATTTGTTTATTAATAACTTTTCATGTTCAAAACTGTGCTCTCTCCTCAAACAATAGCATGGTATTCCTTCACTGTAATAGCTACTGTAAATTGGACAGTGCAGTTAGATTAACAAGAATTTAAGCTTTCTGCCAATATCAGATATGTCTATGTCGTGGGAAATGTTCTTGTTACTTACAACCTCATGCTAATCGCATTAGCCTACATTCGCTCAACAGTCCCGCAGGGGACCCACCAATCCTGAAGAATTAAAAGTAACGCTGTGTATAGGGAATAGGGTGGCACTTTCTATGGAGCCTGTTGTAAGAAAATGAAGAATGGTACCAGCTTATGATTTTAGGGATCTGTAATTTAGTTTCCAGCGTATTACACTACTGTGCAATAGTTCTTCATCATATTGAACAAACATTTTCAATGACACCATTCGGGCCCTCGAATAGTGCTCTGGTCAAAAGTAGCGTACAGTGGTAGTGAACTACACTATATATACAAAAGTATGTGGACACCCTTTCAAATTAGTGGATTAGGCTTTTTCAGCCACACCCATTGCTGACAGGTGTATGAAATTGAGCACACAGCCATGCAATCTCCATAGACAAACATCGGCAGTAGAATGGCCTTACTGAAGAGCTCAGTGACTTTCAACGTGGCACAGTCATAGGATGCCACCTATCCAACAGTTTGTCAAATTTCTTCCCTGCTAGAGCTGCCTCGGTCAACTGTAAATGCTGTTATTTTGAAGTGGAAACGTCTGGGAGCAACAACGGCTCAGCCGCAAAGTGGTAGGCCACACAAACTCACAGAACTGGACCGTCGAGTGCTGAAGCGCATAGCATTTTTGGACTTAATGATATAGAGTATAGCCACTAAATTGTTGCAACACTCACTATCAAGTTCCAAACTGCCTCTGGAAGCAACAGTCAGAACAAGAACTGTTCCTCAGGAACTTCATGAAATGGGTTTCCATGGCCAAGCAGCCCCACACAAGACAAAGATCACCATGTACAATACCAAACGTCGGCTGGAGTGGTGTAAAGCTCACCGCTATTGGACTCTGGACCAGTGGAAACACGTTCTCTGGAGTGATGAATAACACTGCACCATCTGGCAGTCCGACAGACTGGGTTTGGCAGATGCCAGGAAAACGCTACCTGCCCTAATGCATACTGCCAACTTTAAAGTTTGATGGAGGAAGAATAATGGTCTGGGGCTGTTTTTCTTGGTTCGGGCTAGGCCGCTTAGTTCCAGTAAAGGGAAATCTTAACGCTATATCATACAATGACATTCTAGACGATACTGTGCTACCAACTTTGTGGCAACAGTTTAGGGAAGGCCCTTTCCTGTTTCAGGGAAACAATGCTCCTGTGCACAAAGCGAGGTCCATACAGAAATGGTTTATCAAGATTGGTGTAGAATAACTGGCCTGCACAGAGCCCTGATCTCAACCCCTTCGAACACCTTTGGGATGGATTGGAACGCCGACTGCAAGCCATGCCTAATCGCCCAACATCAGTGTCCGACCTCACTAATGCTCTTGTGGCTGAATGGAAGCAAGTCCCCACAGCAATGTTCCAACATCTTGTGGAAAGCCTTCACAGAAGAGTGGAGGCTGTTATAGCAGCAAAGGGGGGACTAACTACAGCCCATGATTTTGGAATGAGTTGTTCGACGAGCAGGTGTCCACATACTTTGGTCATGTAGTGTATTTAGAGAAGGTGGACAGTTTTAAGTTCCTCTGCATACACATCACGGACAAACTGAAATGGTCCACCCATACAGACAGTGTGGTGAAGAAGGCGCAACAGCGCCTCTTCCACCTGAGGAGGCAGAAGAAATTTGGCTTAACACCTAAAACCCTCACAAACTTTTACAGATGCACAATTGAAAGCATCCTGTCGGGCTGTATCACCGCTTGGTACGGCAACTGCATCACCCATAACCGCAGGGCTCTCCAGAGGGCGGTGCGGGTTGCGCAACGCATCACCGGGGGCAAACTTCCTGCCCTCCAGGACACCTATAGAACCCGATGTCACAGGAAGGCCAAAAAGATCATCAAGGACAACAATCACCAGAGCCACTGCTTGTTCACTCCGCTACCATCCAGAAGATGAGGTCAGTACTTAAAAATGGCTTCTTTCCCAAGGCCATCAGACTGTTAAACAGCCATCACTAACACAGAGAGGCTACTGCCTACATACAGACTTGAAATCGGTGATCACTAGCCACTTTACATATCTTGCATTACTCATCTCATATGTATATACTGTATTTTAAACCATCTATTGCATCTTGCCTATGCTGCTTGGACATTGCTCATCCAAATATTTATATGTACATATTCTTATTCCATTTCTTTACTTAGATTTGTGTGTATTAGGTAGTTGTTGTGGAATTGTCAGATTACTTTTTGATATTGCTGCACTGTCGGAACTATAAGCACAAGCATTTTGTTACAGATGGTAAGCAGATGTTATAGGCAAGTGTATGTGACCAATAACATCTGATTTGATTTGAGAATAGGGTGCCATTTTGGATGCAGTCCATGAAAGATAATTATAATATATTACCCCGTCTTTACCATTGTTGGTACAATATGGAAAACATCTATTTATACTCAACAAAAATATAAACGCAACATGCAACAGTTTCTAAGATTTTACTGAGTTACAGTTCATATAAGGATATCAATCAATTGTTATAAATGAATTAGGCCATAATCTATGGATTTCACATAACTGGGAATACAGATATGAATCAGTTGGTCACAGATACCTGAAAAGAAAATGTAGGGGTGTGGATCAGAAAACCAGTCGGTATCTGGTGTGACCACCATTTGCCTCATGCAGCGCGACACATCTCCTTTGCATAGGGTTGATCAGGATGTTGATTGTGGCCTGTGGTATGTTGTCCCACTTCTCTTCCATGGCAGTGTGATGTTGCTGGATATTGCCGGGAAACTGGAACACACTGTCGGAAACGTTGATCAAGAGCATCCCAAACATGCTCAATGGGTGACATATCTGGTGAGTATACAGGCCATGGAAGAATTGGGACATTTTCAGCTTCCAGGACTTGTGCACAGATCTTGTGACATGGGGCCATGTATTATCATGCTGAAACATGAGGTGATGGCGGCGGATGAATGGCACGACAATGGGCCTCGGGATCTTATCACGATATCTCTGTGTATTCAAATTGACATTGATAAAATGCAATTGTATTTGTTGTCCGTAGCTTATGCCTGCTCATACCATAACCCCACCGCCACCATGGGGCACTCTGTTCACAACGTTGATATCAGGAAATCACTCACCCACACAACACCAGACACGTGGTCTGTGGTTGTGAGGCCGGTTGGACCTACTGCCAAATTCTTATGGTAGAGAAATCAAATTATCTGGCAACAGCTCTGTTGGACAATCCTGCAGTCAGCAAACATTACATACACCCTCAAAACTTTAGACATCTGTGGCATTGTATTTTGTGACAAAGCTGCACATTTTACAGTGGCCTTTAACTTCTTGAGGCTACCTGGGACGTTAGCGTGCCACCTGTGGCGCACCCTATCAACAGCAGGTGCATTTCAAGAGCGGCAAATTTGAAACCAAATAAATGTACAAATTCAAATTTCTCAAACATACAACTAACTTACAGCCTTTGAAAGATAAACATCTTCTTAATCTAACCACGTTTACCGATTTCAAAAAGGTTTTACGGGGAAAGCATAAAGTTAGGTTATGTTAGGAGAGTACATTGACAATAGCTGTGTGCAATGCATTGTCGATTCAAAGACATGCCTCACCAAAACCATACAATCAGCTAAAATTATGCACTAACCTTTTACAATCTCCATCAGATGACACTCCTAGGACATTTTGTTAGACAATGCATGCATTTTTAGTTCTATCAAGTTCATATTTATATCTAAAAACAGTGTTTTACTATGGCGTTGATGTTCAGGAAATCGTTTCCCTCCAATACCGGCAGTCAAGTCATGACCACAAAATAATTAATTAATATTAGAAAACATTGCTAAAATATTATATTGTCATTCAAAGAATTATAGATTTACATCTCTTGAACGCAAAGGACTTGTCAGATTTTAAATTAACCTTACTGGGAGATCACACTTTGCAATAATCTGAGCACTGCGCCAGACAAATACGCATCGCGATACAGACTAACCGCCATGTTGGAGGAATCTAAAATCGAAAATACTATATAAATAATCCATTACCTTTGATTCTCTTCATCAGATGTCACTTCCAAAGAGTCCCAGGTCCATAACGAATGTATTTTTGTTCAAAAAAGCTCATCATTTATGTCGAAAAACCTCCGTGTTGTAGCGCATGATCTAAGCCAGCCGGACTTCACTTCACTTCAAGAACGGAAAAAATATATTTCCGTTCGTTCAAACATGTCAAACGTTGTATCGCATAAATCATTAGGGCCTTTTTTAACCAGAACATGAATAAAATTCAAGGCGGACCATTGGGTTTTCTTTTAAAACGTTTCGGAATGAGAGTACCCACCATCAAATCGCGCGCCAGGGTGAATGATGGACCATCACGTTCCATGGCTCTTATTCGGTCAGATCTCACTGTAGAACACTCAAAACACTTTGTAAAGGCTGGGGACATCTTGTGGAAGCAATAGGAAGTGCCAGAATATAATTCACCCCCTTTGTTTTTCAATGGCATAGGCTCAAAGTCAATTCAACACATCAGGTATCCACTTCCTGTCAGAATCTGTCTCAGGGTTTTGCCTGCCAAATGAGTTCTGTTATACTCACAGACACCATTCAAACAGTTTTTGAAACTTTAGGGTGTTTTCTATCCATATATAATAAGTATATGCATATTGTAGTTACTGGGTAGGTGTAGGAGGCATTTAAAAATGGGCACATCTTTTTTCAAAAAATTCTCAATACTGCCCCCTATACCCTAACAGGTTAATTGTCCCCAGCACAAGGTGCACCTGTGTAATGATGATGCTGTTTTATTATCTTCTTGATATGCCACACCTGTCAGGTGGATCGATTATCTTTGCAAAGGAGAAATGTTCACTTACAGGGATGTAAACAAGTGTGTGCACAAAATTTGACAGAAATACGTTTTTTTTACGTACGGAAAACTTCTGGGATATTTTATTTCAGCTCATGAAACATGGGACTAACACTTTACATGTTGCATTTATATTTTTGATCCGTGTTAGATTATGTCATGCATATTTTGGTAATTGAAGTGACTGTGGATTTTGGATTGTCAGTATCTGTGGAATAATATGTCCAAATCACCACACTTCTAGTATCCAGATCAATGACACCAAATCAGATATCGCCGGAGGGGATGGCTGGTGTTTTATGGACTAACCAACTGTGCTTTGTTGTTTGTTTTTTCATGTTGTTTGTAACTTTTTTGGGGGACTTATTTTGTACATAATGTTGCCGCTACCGTCAATCTATGACCGAAAAGAGCTTCTGGACATGAGAACAGCGATTACTCACTTCGAAATGGACAAAGATTTTTTTCTTTAACGAGTCCGATGCGAAGGATACACTGCCCACTTGAGACCAGGCCCAAACCCCTGTCATTTGCGTGAAGAAAAGATGAAAAAAAGGGTGCATAGGTCAAGCTGCCTTCTGAGAATTCGTAGGCGAGTGCGTTAACTTCCACTACCATCCATACTATTGGCCAACGTGCAAATACTGAAAAATAAAATGGATGATCTATGATTAAGATTATCCTACCAACGAGACATTAAAAACTGTAATAACTTATTTTTCACAGAGTTATGGTAGAATGACGACACGGATACTATAAAGCTGGCTGGGTATTCCGTGCATTTGCAGGACAGAGAAGCTACGTCTGGTAAGACAAGGGGCGGACTGTCATGGTCCAACCACACCAATGAACTATCATGTTCCAACCACACCAAAATAGTCATGAAGAGGGTACGGCAACACCTTTTCCACCTCAGGAAAAAGAAAAGATTTGGCTTGGGTCCCCAGATCCTCAAAAGGTTCTACAGTTTCCCATCGAGAGCATCCTGAACGGTTACATAACCGCCTGGTATGGCAACTGCTCGGCATCTGACCGTAAGGCAGTCAGATGTTGGTTAAGGGCTTGTATGTAAGCCCTTAACAAATACCTGTTGTATTTAAAAAATATATATTATTTAACCTTTATTTAACTATGCAACTCAATTAGGAAAATAATCGTATTTACAATGACGGTCTACCCCAGCAAACCCTAATTACGCTGGGCCAAGTGTGTGCCACCCTGTGGGACTCCCAACAACGGCCGGTTGTGATACAGCCTGAAATCGAACCAGGGTCTGTAGTGATGCCTTTAGCACTGAGATGCAGTGCCTTAGACCACTGAGCCACTCGGGAGCCCATTCGGAGCATGTGACAAACACAATTTTATTTTATTTTATTTGATGAGACCAAATCAACAGGTATCTAGATCAATGAGACCAAATCAACAGGTACCCAGATCAATGACACCAAATCAACATGTACCCAGATCAATGAGACCAAATCAACAGGTATCCAGATCAATGAGACCAAATCAACAGGTATCCAGATCAATGAGCACTATGAGTGAGAGGTGAGAACAGTTGGAGTGGAAATGTCATATTTTATTGGTGGGCTATATGGAAAATCAGCATTATGCTAAACTCCTTCCTCCTGTAGTTGTGAACTGGTCCTTTGAGCCGGTTGCTATGCAAAAAACTATCCCACGGCGAGATTCATTGGGAGGATAAGCTGTCAGTTATTAATACCTCACACACACACACACCTGGCGTTCTCCAACCTACAGGATGTCTCCAAAATGGTACCCTTCTCTGGTCAAAAGTAATACGCTACATAGGAAATAGGGTCCCCTTGGGGATGCAGCGCCAAGACTGGCGTCCTCCAACCTGACATCCTCCAACTTATCTGTTTTTAATGGTCTAATTAAATCCATATTATTGGCTGACCCCAATGGTTTTAAAGTGATGACCCTCAAAAAATGAATAGAAGAATGAGTTAGTGTCCTTCCATGGTTTGTGTTCCATGACTGTATAACCTGGAATAACCCCCCCCCCCCCCCACTACCCCCACCTCCCAACAACCAAAGTATATTGAAAAAATATTTCTAAAACAAACACACACACAGAAAGACAAACCATTTAACGATGTAGTCATTGACTCTCAGTGGGGAGTATATCACAATTTAATATACTTTTAAAATATTTCAGATTGTCAATTCATTTCTTTCTTTCTCTCTTTTACAGCTAGCTGTGTGTTGTTGTCTAGTTGGTTCATTTTTTACAGTGATCTACGACTCTCATAAAGAACTGTTTAGGGATTCTAAAACAGAGCCATTACCCACTGATATGATTGTATTGTCTTCGGCTGTGTCTCAAATAGCACAGGATTCATTGCATAGTGCAGTACTTTTGACCAGAGCCCTATAGGGCCGTGGTCAAAATGTAGTGCACTATATAGGGAATAGGGTGTCAATTAAGGACACATGCTGGCTGTATTGTTTTGTTGTTGTCTATAAAACAGACATTAGTAATAACTTCTTCAATCTTCTGTTCATCTCAGGTGGTCAATTCCCCTGGTTATTACAGCATAAGTGTGTTCTCTGAACCCCATACATATCCTCCTCCTTCTCTCCCCTCAGCATGAGGGCTGGTATTAATGTGTCTGTACTGGGATGGTTCCAGTATGAGGGATGGTATTAATGTGTCTGTACTGGGATGGCTCCAGTATGAGGGCTGGTATTAATGTGTCTGTACTGGGATGGCTCAAGTATGAGGGCTGGTATTAATGTGTCTGTACTGGGATGGCTCCAGTATGAGGGCTGGTATTAATGTGTCTGTACTGGGATGGCTCCAGTATGAGGGATGCCTTGAGTTGTCGTCTCTCCTCCTGCTACTATGCAGTTTGTTCACCTACAGGTTTCTCCCTCCCTTCTTTCCCCCTTCCAACCGTTCTTAATTCATTGTAAAGGTTTAATGACAGTTTATTGTGGGAGGCTGAGGAGGCCTTGTGTTGTGTTGTAAAGGATTAAAGCTAGAATCCTTAGGTGCTACATCCATTTTTGGACATGTACATTAATGATATACAGTATGCCCACTGACTCGTTGAACAATATAACTTATAAATGCCTCATGAATTTAGTTCCTTCTGTTGTACCCCACCAGATGCCAAGATACTCCATGTCAACAATGTAAATGTAAACAAACTCTTAAAAAAAAGGTTAAAACTACTATGTTGATATCATGGATGCTTAGTCCTTGCATCTATGGCTCTGTCTACGAATTTGAGAGTGGTTGCGTTTCTCCAGAACTGAGGTGGGTTGAGTGCTTTGCTATTGTTTCAATGAAAGACTCTAGCTTTAAATGTGTAATTTAATATCTGGTGGATAAGGAGCTAGCAACTCTGCTCTCTGTAGACAGATGGCTGGCTGGCGTAAAGACTGTTGTGCAGCATTTCGGGAGGTGTGCAGTGCATTGGGCGAGGAGAGTAGCAATGGAGTGGAACAGAACAGGAGAAAGCAATGCGAGACACAGACAGAGTGAGAGAAAGAGAGACAGCGAGAGAGAGGGAGAGAGAGAAAGAGAGAGACAAAGTGAGAGAAAGAGAGATAAAGACAGAGACAGTAAATCTGTCAATGCTGTAAATCTGTCTGTAGATCTGTCTGTATATCTGTCTGTATATTTGTCTGCAGATTTTCGTGGAAATATTCAGTCAAACATATTTCTCAAATAACGGAGCCTGTGAGTTACGGAGCCTGTGAGTTACATCATGATAAAAGCCGAGCTGGTTCATGATGCAACTCCTTTCCTGTCTTGGCACATACTGTACTTCTTATACATTTTTCCACCTTACGTCACACCCATAGTAACTCCTCTTAATGGCTCTTCTCTTCTGGCATTTAGCCACCGTTATCTTATTGCCTTGCACGAAGTTTAGTTTGGTTTCATATTAGGGCAGGGAAACTGTAGAGCCACACCATTAGTTCAAAAATACAGACATGCACTCACCTTAAGACAAGTTCATGCACGTAGGACCATAGTAAAAAGTCCTTGGCACTTTATAGAAATAACAAGACATGTCATCCTGCTAACTCCTCTAAAAGGAACACCCATGTTCTGGAAAAGACCCAAGAGGTATAACCATAGCAACAGGTCATATCAGGCCATAACACAGTTAGAGGAATAACCAGTCGTGTCCAACCCCCAGATAGGTGCATGTCTAATGGTGTCTAATGACCCAGAGCACATATAGAGATCACTATTTTTTCTGGCTCCTGAAATAAATAATTGCCACATATGTTCTGGACAAATCTGAATATATTTGTCCTCTGGGGCTAAAAAAACCACACAACTCAAAATTCAACCCAGTACAAGTGAGAAGGGAAGCACCTCAGCCCCCCTTTCCCATTCGTACGGAGGAGGCAGGACCAAACATATCCCCTCACATAGCTAGAAAGAAGTATAAGATCCTCAAGCCAATCATCCTTCAACATACAGTGTAAAAGCATATGCATGTATTTCTTAAGCCTTGCCAGAGATTTTTAGTTATGTATGAGAAAAGAAAAACAACAGAAACATCAAAAACTATGAAACTAAACCTCAGAAACCCATATAACGTCGTTCTCAATATGACAACAAAAAACACACATGGCCCTCCCTCACAGACACTCTCTAACAACTATTTGGTCATAAGTGAAAAAATCTGAAAAAGGCCATTGGTCCGTGGGCTCTTGTAACCGGAAAACCCTATTAAACTTACAAGTCTAAGCAAACTGGTATTCAGAAGGTCTACCATAATTTATCATTCAGCAACTGTTACATTGAGTACATGGTTAAATTCTGTTATACTGTGTGTATACTCTAAACATATTCATAAAGGGCAGTCACCCTTTTTGCACATGGCACAGAAAATTGGGTCAGCACGATGAAAAATGTCCAAGTTTCACATCATCTAGTTTGCACTACTTGCAGAAACCTCAAACGTCGCTGGTTTAGGTACTATCACTATACCTGTCATGGAGGATTTGCTACACAGGAAACATATGTCCATTCTATGTTTTTTCCTGCTGCCCCACTGAGCCCACTTATATCAGCCATTTTTTCATATCTAAATTATGGTCAATGTCAGATTCTGGGGTAGTTTCTTCATTGTAGCTACCCCAGTTGGTACCAGATGTCCAGATTTTCTGCATCAACCCACTTTCTTGTGGTTTCACCATTGTCTCCGTTGGTGTACTAGTGCTAGTGGGAGGTGTTTTCACAGTCTTCCAGGTTTGCCGCTGTTGCTGTCAAGGCCATTCTACCATTCTATATTTCCACTGTCTGTTAAGAAGTCGATGGTAGGGAACTTTCCTTCCCATTCTCCTGTCGTTGTTTCTCCGTCCCCTTTGACAGCGCCTCTGTCAGGGGAATCTGCCAGAGTAGGTATATCAGGGGCAACAGGCATGTCACTCCTCCTCATCTCTGGACTCTCTGAATCTTCAGGCGAGTGTATCTGTTGACTATTGGGATTTGTCCCATGATCCTTTTCTCCTTCTGTTTTCTCCAGGCTCCTGCCTATTGTATCAGTATCCTCTGCTACCTCATGGCTCGATGGTCGCTCACCGATCTCCTCCGGAACTCTGGTAGAGTGGTTTAGATGGTACAACGTAGTGCTTCCTTTTCATTTGGACTGCTGTTGGTGTTGGCTAGGACCTCTTTGTCAGTAGCCTCACGCCTTGGCTTGTTCCACTTCCTCCGGAAAACCTCAGACCTGGTCCCCTGGGATCACCGGACGTGGAACCTCTGGTCCTGGTTCAGGCTTTTGCCTTCTTTCCGTGAGGCTTTCAAACTCAGAGACGTATGGCGTCTGTTCTATGATTACACCATACATAATCTTATTTCCATATCTCAACACACCTCCACTTTCTCCTTCTGGTTCCTTAGAGAGTGATAGCACAAGACTTGGAAAGCAACGAAAAACAGAAAACATAACAGTATTAACAATGTGGTAAGCTATGCATATTTATATATGCATGAAAACCAAAGTCTGAGAACATGACAATTCCCACTCTCTCTTCACCTGACTCTATGCCTCCAAGATGCTTTTCTGCTGGACGCCACAAAAATAAAGGCCCTAAAAAGCCTCCTCATGCTTTCACCCAGTCTTCCCCTTTCCTGGCCCCAGGTTCCAAGAGGTGTTCTCAACCCATGTAATTTTCACTTTGTTCCCCAACTCCTTTATTGCCACATCACCTGATAGGCAAGTGCGTATCCCTAATCAATGCTACTTCCTCTTTCGGTAACTCAGCACTTTGTATGCTCTCACATTGATGCCTTTAACATGTTGTTTAACCTGTTATGGCTAGGGGGCAGTATTTTCATGGCCGGATAAAAAACGTACCCGATTTAATCTGATTATTACTCCTGCCCAGAAACTAGAATATGCATATAATTATTGGCTTTGGATAGAAAAATGTTATTACCTTTGCTGTTCTTCGTCAGAATGCACTCCCAGGACTTCTACTTCAATAACAAATGTTGGTTTGGTCCCAAATAATCCATAGTTATATCCAAATAGCGGCGTTTTGTTCGTGCGTTCAAGACACTATCCGAAGGGTAAATAAGGGTCACACGCCCGACGCGTTTCGTGACAAAAAAATTCTAAATATTCCATTACCGTACTTTGAAGCATGTCAACCGCTGTTTAAAATAAATTTTTATGCCATTTTTCTCGTAAAAAAGCGCTAATATTCTGACCGGGAGTGGTGGTTTTCGTTCAAAGAGAGAGAACTCGACTCGGGCACGCACGCCCCGTCCCATTGTCCTCAGATCGACCACTTACAAAATGCGCTACTGTTTTTCAGCCATGGGCTGCAACGCCACGATTCAGCTTTCTGGCACCTTCTGAGAGCCTATGGGAGCATTAGAAAATGTCACGTCATGCCAGAGATCCCCTGTTTTTGTTAGAGATGATCAATAAGGCCATGAAATGGTCAGAGAGAGCGCTTCCTGTTTGGAATCTTCTCAGGTTTTGGCCTGCCAAATGAGTTCTGTTATACTCACAGACACCATTCAAACAGTTTTAGAAACTTTAGGGTGTTTTCTAGTTGCATATTCTAGTTACTGGGCAGGAGTAGTAACCAGATTAAATCGGGTACGTTTTTTATCCGGCCGTGCAAATACTGCCCCCTAGCCCCAACAGGTTAACCATTCTAAATGTAATACTTTTTCCTATCGGAAATGTAGTCAATATCTCAGTTGAAGAAATCAGTGATATTTGATCCTAGGCATCTAATAAAAAGTTGTTTGCGCGTGGTCACCTATGTCTCCCTTATTTAACATACATACTGTATTGGACTTCCATCAGTCCTGGAAGCAAGAATTCTACTCAAGACACATCAGATAATACAGTGTTCCATTAAGTGGAATCGACCCCATTTAAAATAAATAATCCCAGAGCCCCTTTCCAGTAATCCTATCAATTTAACCTGTTGCATTAGTTTAGTAAAATACAAAACTGTTGTTTAACAAATGTAAGAACCTTCAAAATGTTGGTGCTGTCTAATCAGCTTGATAGTCAATACTTATTTCATTCTGCTTGTAATACTGGACACTGTTCCACGTAATGGAAACAGATTATAATTACTAGAATATGTTAACTTCCCGCTCAAATTCACTGCTGTTACCTAAAAGTATAAAACCAAGCATAGGTAATGTTTCTGATATCTCTACTTCAAATATCCCACTACCTGCATGCTTTCAAACGCAGCTAATCTTTATTTTACAATCTCAAGGCTCAATCCCTCTACTCATCCTATAACCTCGTATTGAAACCTCAGCTTTTCAAATTACTAAAATATTGCATCATTAGAGTGTTATAAAAACACACTAATAATATATTACCGTTCACATACTGTCAACACTCATTACGTTTACATCAAGCCTCCTCATCAGTATGACTATATTTGTATCACTAACCACTGCTTCACACTCATTAAAACGTCCACCATTCCAAGATTAACCTGTAGTGCGCCAAATGTAGAAAATACACCAGCCAATTCTTAATCAATCCAAACAATTCAAATTCGAAATTCATACTTTCCAATTGATTAACTCATTTTTGTTACCTTCCTTAGTCCACATCTCTTCCCTTAAACTCAGAAAGCTACAATCTCAACCATAACACCTCCCTTTTCGGTAACGTTTATGTTACCAGGTGAATTTACATTTCAATTATAGTCAAAACAAATCTAATTCTACTTTTTAATTACTATTATCTCCTCCTCCCTTACGTCAATTCAATAATTCTATTTAGAATAACGAAACAAAGACTCACAAGTTTTCTTCTTGAGTCACATGGTTCTCGAAACCCCCAAATATGTTCTCGTTTCGCCAGTAGTACTTTAGCATAGCTATGTGTCCCTGCTGTACCACATAGTTTACATATTGTATCAACATAGAACCTCCAAATCTAAACCCTTTAGCGATTGTTTGAATGCGGCGTGATACAAAGTTAGACTATTCATAAACATTATTTGTGCTCTGGCCCATATATACTTCCCATTTAAATATATTTACTAATATCCACTGTCCTTGATTCTCACAAGGATTACTCATTCCCAAAATCTGCTAAGAACAGGGTTGATCCAAACTCTCTGAGTCATAATACCTAATATTTTCACCACAAGGCAGTCTAGCACCCAAGCTAACTGGCTAAAGTTGGCTAGCTAATTTAGCTAACACTACTTCCAGATATAAACAAGAGAATACAATGTCACTCTCCATTCTACTCATCTCGCAGAGCAGTTTAGGCTATTTACTTGTTGTTAAAAACGATGGTGACTAACTGTGGTGCTGGCAATAATTCAAATTACATCATTTCCCTGACGTTTTACTCACATCGGCAATATTCAATCGGACTTTGAGCATTTTGTAAACTCATCAGTTATTCTGCACTCTGGTACAACCAAACTAGTGCTTTAAAATCTGAACAAAATTGTCCGAATGACTTTACCCCATTTTACACATTCTCAAAATAGTCCGGTTAGTGCAATTACGCTGATAGAACGCTAACATTAATACGCTGATATATTGAGATTCTGGTTTTATGGGATTGTTCCAATTCATAATTGCCTCCCTGAATTCTTAATTTGATATGGATTCTCCTGTAACAGGGAAATGTTGCCCAATATATTTTATATATAATGTATAATAGATATATTATATATATATATATCATATTATCCAGTTTGCTCTTTCGTATTCGAGCCGAATTGGTAGAACGTGCCGTGCGCTTCTTTCAGCGACTCCATGGTTTTATTAAAATAACTATTTTCCAAGCCTTATTTTTCTGTGGTATTTGTATTTATCGTGTTCTTATATTACAGATCCAGGGCTGAAAATCTTTAATGGTCTTTTCAAGCCCTAAAGACTTCGACCACATCCTATTCTCTCCTATTTATATACACATTATTTTTCTTTTCTCTGATTATTGTACTTGGTCAATTGGTTATTGCCCCTGTTTCTTGGTTTAAAAAAAAATCTCTCTTTTTGAGTATATTCTTACTTGAAATCTTCCAATTTCTATGTAATGTATATTCTTCCACCTTGCAGTACGGTATGCAATTTTCAATGGCATTACCAGGCAATCGCTGATGTTGTCTTGACATTCATTACTAAGTTACTATAATGTTTATGTATTTTACAATTTATCCTAACTGCTCAATATTTTAGTATCATATTCCTTCAATGGGTATGTATGTACCAATCACATTCACCTCCCCTAGTGCAGGATTGGATGCGTCCCCTCCGTCAGATCACACTCAAGTGACGGTTCAGGAGAGGCGCGCAACCTTTTTATCCCACAACAGCAGAGAACCTTTCACACTCACTTTTTATAAACTTTTCACACTTTTCCTAAGCAACCTGATTAAACAGTACTCTTCTGATTCACTTCCTCGACACAGAAAATGCAATATTATACAGGATTTTCACCTATTAAATTAACAATATTGATACACTT
The DNA here is from genome assembly GCF_901001165.1 of Salmo trutta. NCBI lineage: Eukaryota > Metazoa > Chordata > Actinopteri > Salmoniformes > Salmonidae > Salmo > Salmo trutta. The sequence goes on along the minus strand of NC_042970.1, from coordinate 4,105,605 downwards.
CCTCAACACGATAAGCAATCTTATAGGATTTCTATTTAATTTTATTTGACCATGCAGATAGCCAGTTGCCACTCCAAACTAGATTGAACGGAACAGTCAACAGGGCAGACAGATGACCTGAACGAGACTGAACACCCACCCCAACTGAGTGTCTGAGCGAGCCGGATGAATTGAATGACCCACCTGACTCGGACTGACTGAATAAGATGAATGGGCTGCGTTTTGAGCGCAAACTAAAACAGGTCTAAACAAATAAGTCCAGCTAAACTGAATCAGACAACACAGTCACAATTCAAACATACTGAACAAACTGGTCAGATGAACCGCCGGAACAAATCAGATGAATAACCCCACTCAACTGAGCCAGTCAAGACAGATGAAGCACATACATATCCCTCTGCAATTGGTCACACACAGCAATTACTATACTATATTTTCACTGTTGCAACCCTCAAAAGCTTTTTATTCCCCCAATATTTTTGCATGCATTTCATTGAACTCAAAAGCTCCCAATATTTCTTTGGTTCGTCAAATTTGGAGAGACCCACTCGGTGACATACTGCTGAGACAGATTCCTAGAGTGGAAACACAAAAACTCTATTACTACAGCAATCGGCTTACTGTCTTTCAAGTGGCCACTTGTATTTTTGTGCAGTCTGTCCAAGAAGCCCGTCCGCAGCTGTAGATTTTCATCGTCTTTGGTCCCTTTTTGCCACTCCTGGCATGCTCGCCATTTATGGCTTGGAAATATTCAGTCAATAGTATTTCTCAAATACCGGAGCCTGTGAGTTCATATAGACTTTTTTTACAATATAAAAAAAGCCAAGCTGGTTCATGAATACTACCTTCTTGGTAGTTGTCTTGGAAACACTCTTTATACATGTTACATCTTAAGTCACACACGTAGTAACTCCTCTTTATGATTCATCTCCTCTGGCATTTAGCCACCGTTGTCCTTTTTTCCTTGAACTAATTTTAATTTGGTTTCACAATGGGTCACGGAAACTTTAGAGTAATTGCAATAGTTAAAAAATAAACAGTCATGTCCACTCCCCAGACAGTTGCATGTATAATGGTGTCTAGTGACCCAGAGAACATATAGAATGCACAATTCTTTCTGGATCCTCTGGAATGATTGATGGCCACACATTTTCTGGAAAATACCCAATAAGATCTGTATGTAGATCTGTCTGTGGATCTGTCCATGCTGTAGATCTGTCTGTAGATCTGTCTGTAGATCTGTCTGTAGATCTGTCTGTAGATCTGTCTGTGGATCTGTCTGTAGATCTGTCTGTAGATCTGTCTGTAGATCTGTCTGTAGATCTGTCTGTAGATCTGTCTGTGGATCTGTCTGTGGATATGTCTGTAGATCTGTCTGTAGATCTGTCTGTGGATCTGTCTGTAGATCTGTCTGTAGATCTGTATGTAGATCTGTCTGTAGATCTGTCTGTAGATCTGTCTGTAGATCTGTATGTAGATCTGTCTGTGGATCTGTCTGTAAATATGTTTGTAGATTTGTCTGTAAATCTGTCTGTAGATCTGTCTGTAGATATATTTGTAGATCTGTCGATAACGTAGATCTGACTGTCGATCTGATTGTAGATCTGACTGTAAATATGTCTGTAGATGTGACTGTAGATCTGTCTGTAGATCTGTCTGTAGATCTGTCTGTAGATCTGTCTGTAGATCTGTCCATGCTGTAGATCTGTCTGTGGATCTGTCTGTAGATCTGTCTGTAGATCTGTCTGTAGATCTGTCTGTAGATCTGTCCATGCTGTAGATCTGTCTGTAGATCTGTCTGTAGATCTGTCCATGCTGTAGATCTGTCTGTAGATCTGTCTGTAGATCTGTCCATGCTGTAGATCTGTCTGTAGATCTGTCTGTAGATCTGCCCATGCTGTAGATCTGTCTGTAGATCTGTCTGTAGATGTGACTGTAGATCTGTCCATGCTGTAGATCTGTCTGTGGATCTGTCTGTAGATCTGTCTGTAGATCTGTCTGTAGATCTGTCCATGCTGTAGATCTGTCTGTAGATCTGTCTGTAGATCTGTCTGTAGATCTGTCCATGCTGTAGATCTGTCTGTAGATCTGTCTGTAGATCTGTCCATGCTGTAGATCTGTCTGTAGATCTGTCTGTAGATCTGTATGTAGATCTGTCTGTAGATCTGTCTGTAGATCTGTCCATGCTGTAGATCTGTCTGTAGATCTGTCTGTAGATCTGTCTGTAGATCTGTCCATGCTGTAGATCTGTCTGTAGATCTGTCTGTAGATCTGTCCATGCTGTAGATCTGACTGTGGATCTGTCTTCATATCTGTCTGTAGATCTGTATGTAGATCTGTCTGTAGATCTGTCCATGCTGTAGATCTGTCTTTAGATCTGTCTGTAGATCTGTCCATGCTGTAGATCTGTCTGTAGATCTGTCTGTAGATCTGTCTGTAGATCTGTCTGTAGATCTGCCCATGCTGTAGATCTGTCTGTAGATCTGTATGTAGATCTGTCCATGCTGTAGATCTGTCCATGCTGTAGATCTGTCTGTAGATCTGTCTGTAGATCTGTATGTAGATCTGTCCATGCTGTAGATCTGTATGTAGATCTGTCTGTAGATCTGTCTGTAGATCTGCCCATGCTGTAGATCTGTCTGTAGATCTGTATGTAGATCTGTCCATGCTGTAGATCTGTCCATGCTGTAGATCTGTCTGTAGATCTGTCTGTAGATCTGTATGTAGATCTGTCCATGCTGTAGATCTGTATGTAGATCTGTCTGTAGATCTGTCTGTAGATCTGTCTGTAGATCTGTCTGTAGATCTGTCTGTAGATCTGTCTGTAGATCTGTATGTAGATCTGTCTGTAGATCTGTCTGTAGATCTGTATGTAGATCTGTCTGTAGATCTGTCCATGCTGTAGATCTGACTGTGGATCTGTCTTCATATCTGTCTGTAGATCTGTATGTAGATCTGTCTGTAGATCTGTCCATGCTGTAGATCTGTCTGTAGATCTGTCCATGCTGTAGATCTGTCTGTAGATCTGTCCATGCTGTAGATCTGACTGTGGATCTGTCTTCATATCTGTCTGTAGATCTGTGAATCTAAGACGATTGGAATGTATTTTACTAGTTGATATCTTCCCTGATAGCTGGGAGAAACTTGTAGTAACCTTAACTCTGGGCTTTCAGTGAAGATATCAATTAGTAAAAGACATTCCTATCGTTTTAGAGTGATTTTGTTTTCCACCAATTGATTTCCCTCTGTTAGCTGTACAGTCATATAGCATAGACACATACACAGAGTGCACAGACGCAAGCGCACACACAGAACTGTATGAACGTACACACACACACATGCACACACACACACAAATGCAGACACAGACAGAATATTTCTTTACAGATATAGAAATCTGTATATCAAACGAATGCGGAGAAGAATCGGTGTAGAGACGAGGGAATAAACATCCCCCTCAGCGTCTCAAAGCAGAGAGCCTTCAGATTCTCAAAGCAGAGAGCCTTCAACGTCTCAAAGCAGAAAGCCTTGATAACAAACAACATACAGAAATAGAGGACATTTAAAAATTGTTTACAATGGCCATCAAAGCAGCATGTTCTGCTCTCTCTCCTTCTGTCTGTATATCTGTCTTTCTGTCTCTCTCTCTATTAGTTTCTCTCTCCTCTCCTCTCCTCTCTCTCCTCTCTCCTCTCCTCTCTCCTCTCCTCTCCTCTCCTCTCCTCTCCTCTCCTCTCCTCTCCTCTCCTCTCCTCTCCTCTCCTCTCCTCTCCTCTCCTCTGACCTTTTCCATTTCTTCCGGCTGAAATGAAATGTTCAATTAAAGAATCAGAGAAGTGTTGAGTGCTCGGCGCTCCATTCATTCATTACCGCTTTAGTCCTGTCATAGCGAGGTATGATGAGGCCTTTTCTTTCTCCTAGGGTTTTTGTCCCAAATGGCACCCTGTTCCCTTTAATTAAAGTGCACTACTTTAGACCGGGACTTATAGAACTCTGGTCTAAAGTTGTTCACTGTGTACGGAATAGAGTGCCATTTGGAACTCATATTAACTGTAAAAATGTGTTACAGATAATAGAGATAATACAGATAATCCCTAGAGTCGATTGATGCGCCAGCGCGTCAATCTAAGTTACATACCAACAAAAATCCCCATCAAAATGTAATAAAACGTGGAAAAAGTTGAGAGATCTGAATTCTTTCCGAATGCATTGTGTATCTGTAGGTTATATCTATATCTATAGGCCATATCTATTGACGATATAAATATATAGGCTATACAGTACTGTCACAGGTTCCAACGAGAGTGGCGCCCCTCCTCGGTCGAGCGGCGCTCGGCGGTCGTCGTCGCCGGCCTATTAGCTCCCACCGATCGTTGTTTCTGTGTCGTTTAGTTTTGTCTGTCTGTTCCGCACCTGTTTTGTGTATGTCATTAGTGGGGACTTATTTAATGTGTGTTTTCAGTTGGGATTTTGTGCGGGATTGTTTATTGTCCACGTTGTGTTAGCGACAATTATACGGGAAGGATTTACCGGGCTGCGCTCCTTGCCTTTGAATTATATTTTGTGTTTTATGGGAAAGTGTTTCTCCCAGGCACACTTTGTATAGCAGCCTGTGCTTTTCGCCGTTTGTGTGTCCGTTTTATTAAAAGACAGTCACCTCCAGCACCTCTGTCTCCTGCATTTGATTCCGCCTATCCGCCAGTCCAAATCAGACGTGACAAGTACAGTGCAAAAGTGTTAGGCAGGGGTGAAAAAAAATGCTGTAAAGTAAGAATGTTTTCAAAAAATAGACATGTTAATAGTTTATATTTAATCAATTAACATAATGCAAAGTGAGTGAACAGAAAAAAAAATCTACATCAAAACCATATTTGGTGTGACCAGCCTTTGCCTTCAAAACAGCATCAGTTCTTCACACTTGCACAAAGTCAGGGATTTTGTAGGCACAGGTGTATGACTAAACAATTATACCAAACAGGTGCTAATTTTCATCATTTCAATATGTAGGTTGAAACACAATCATTAACTGAAATGGAAACAGCTGTCTAGGAGGAATACAACTGGATAAGGAACAGCCAAACTCAGCTAACAACGTGAGGTTGCTGAAGACCGTTTACTGTCAAAAGTCATACACCATGACAAGACAGAGCACAGCAACAAGACAGAAGGTATTTACACTGCATCAGCAAGGTCCCTCCTAGGCAGAAATGTCAAGACAGACAGGGGTTTCCAGATGTGCTGTCCAAGCTCTTTTAAAGAAGCACAAAGAAACGGGCAACGTTGAGGACCGTAGACACAGTAGTCGGCCAAGGAAACTTCCTGCAGCAGATGAAAGACACATCATGCTTACTTCCCTTCGCAATCGGAAGATGTCCAGCAGTGCCATCTGCTCAGAATTGTCAGAAAACAGTGGGACCCTGGTACACCCATCTACTTTCTGGAGAAGTCTGGTCAGAAGTGGCCTTCATGGAAGACTTGGGGCCAAAAAGCCATACCTCCGATGTGGAAACAAGGCCAAAGGACTCAACTATGCACGAAAACATAGGAACTGGGGTGCAGAAAAATGGCAGCAGGTGCTCTAGACTGATGAGTCAAAATGTGAAATATTTGGCTGCAGCAGAAGGCAGTTTGTTCGCCGAAGGGCTGGAAAGCAGTACACAAATGACTGTCTGCAGGCAACAGTGAACCATGGTGGAGGTTCCTTGCAAGTTTGGGGCTGCATTTCTGCAAATGGAGTTGGGGATTTGGTCAGAATTTAATGGTCTCCTTCAATGCTGAGAAGTACAGACATACTCATCCATCATGCAATGCCATCAGGGAGGCATCTGATTGGCCCCAAATGTATTCTGCAACGTGACAACGACCCCAAACATACAGCGAAAGTAATTAAGAACTACATTCAGCGTAAAGAAGAACAAGGAGTCCTGGAGATGATGGTATATAGCCCCCACAGAGCCTTGATCTCAACATCATGGAGTATATCTGGGATTACATGAAGAGAGAGAAGCACCCGAGGCTGCCTAAATCCACAGAAGAACTGTGGTTATTTCTCCAAGATGTTTGGGCCAATCTACCTGCTGAGTTCCTTCAAAAACTGTGTGCAACTGTACCTAAAATAATTGATGCTGTATTTGATGCAAAGGGTGGTCACACCAAATATTGATTTGATGTAGATTTTTCGTCTGTTCACTCACTTTGCATTTTTAGAATTGATGAATGAATATAAACTATTAACGTGTCTATTTTTGAAATGGAAGGATTTGAAAGCATTCTTACTTTACAGCATTTTTTCACACCTGCCTAAAACCTTTGCACAGTACTGTATATCTATAGGCAATATATATATATATATCTACAGCCTATATCTATATCAATAGCCTATATCTATATCTATAGGCTATATCAATAGGCTAGAGGCAATACACACACACACACACATATATATATATATTTATATGCTATATCTATATCAATAGGCTATATCTACATCAATAGGCTATATCTATACCAATAGGCTATATCTATATCTATAGGCTATATCTATATCTATAGGCTATATCTATATGCTATATCTATATCAATAGGCTATATCAATATCTATAGGTTATATCTATATCTATAGGTTTTATTTATAGGCTATATCTATATCTATAGGCTATATCTCTAGGTTATATCTATAGGCTATATCTATATATATAGGCCACAGATCTATAGGCTATATCAATATCAATAGGCTATATCTATATCTATAGGCTATATATCTATATCTATAGGTTATATCTATATCTATATGCTATATCTATATCAATAGGCTATATATACTACAAAAATCTCTAAAACTGGAAACACTTATCTCCCTCACTAGCTTTAAGCACCAGCTGTCAGAGCAGCTCACAGATCTCTGCACCTGTACATAGCCCATCTTTAATTTAGCCCAAACTACTACCTCTTCCCCTACTGTATTTATTTATTTTATTTATTTTGCTCCTTTGCACCATATTATTTATATTTATATTTTAACTTTTAACTTTCTTCAAACTACAAATCTACCATTCCAGTGTTTTTCTTGCCATACTTTATTTACTTTGCCACCATGGCATTTTTTGCCTTTACCTCCCTTATCTCACATCATTTGCTCACATTGTATATAGTCTTATTTTTTTCTACTGCATCATTGATTGTATGTAGTTTTACTCCATGTGTAACTCGGTGTTTTTCTATGTTGTCGAACTGCTTTGCTTTATCTTGGCCAGGTCGCAATTGTAAATGAGAACTTGTTCTCAACTTGCCTACCTGGTTAAATAAAGGTGAAATAAAAATAAATAAATAAATAAAAATGTATATCAATAGGCTATATCTATAGGCTATATCTATATCTATAGGCTAAATCTAAATCTATAGGCTATATCTATATGCTACATCTATATCAATAGGCTATATCTATATCTATAGGCTATATCTATATCTATAGGCTATATCTAAATCAATAGGCTATATCTATATCTATAGGCTATATCTATAGCTGCAGGCTATATCTAAATCTATAGGCTATATCTATATCTATATGCTATATCTATATCAATAGGCTATATCTATATCTATAGGCTATATCTATATCTATAGGCTATATCTAAATCAATAGGTTATATCTAAATCTATAGGCTATATCTATATCTATATGCTATATCTATATCAATAGGCTATATCTATATCTATAGGCTATATCTATATCTATAGGCTATATCTAAATCAATAGGCTATATCTATATCTATAGGCTATATCTATATCTATAGGCTATATCTAAATCAATAGGCTATATCTATATGCTATATCTATAGCTGTAGGCTATAAACATATCTATATCTATAGGCTATATCAATAGGCTAGAGGCTATATATCCATATATATATATATATATATATATAGTTGCAAAGAAAAAACCTTATCTCAGACTGGCCAATAAAAAGAAAAGATTAAGATGGGCAAAAGAACACAGACAACGACAGAGGAACTCTATCTATAGTAAGACCATAGATTTAGCCTATACACATAGATATAGATATACCCTATAGATTTAGAAACAACCTAGATATACCCTATAGATGTAGAAACTCCATAGATATACCCTATAGATATAAATATAACGTATAGATATAGATATAGATATTACCCATAGATATAGGTATAGCCTATATAAAGATATAGCCAATAGAAATAGATATAACATATGTATATAGATATAACCTATATATATATATATATATATATATATATATATTTATATATATATATATATATATATATATATATATATATACTGCTCAAAAAAATAAAGGGAACACTTAAACAACACATCCTAGATCTGAATGAAAGAAATAATCTTATTAAATACTTTTTTCTTTACATAGTTGAATGTGCTGACAATAAAATCACACAAAAATAATCAATGGAAATCCAATTTATCAACCCATGGAGGTCTGGATTTGGAGTCACACTCAAAATTAAAGTGGAAAACCACACTACAGGCTGATCCAACTTTGATGTAATGTCCTTAAAACAAGTCAAAATGAGGCTCAGTAGTGTGTGTGGCCTCCACGTGCCTGGATGACCTCCCTACAACACCTGGGCATGCTCCTGATGAGGTGGCGGATGGTTTCCTGAGGGATCTCCTCCCAGACGTGGACTAAAGCATCCGCCAACTCCTGGACAGTCTGTGGTGCAATGTGCCGTTGGTGGATGGATCGAGACATGATGTCCCAGATGTGCTCAATTGGATTCAGGTCTGGGGAACGGGCGGGCCAGTCCATAGCATCAATGCCTTCCTCTTGCAGGAACTGCTGACACACTCCAGGCACATGAGGTCTGGAATTGTCTTGCATTAGGAGGAACCCAGGGCCAACCGCACCAGCATATGGTCTCACAAGGGGTCTGAGGATCTCATCTCGGTACCTAATGGCAGTCAGGCTACCTCTGGCGAGCACATGGAGCGCTGTGCGGCCCCCCAAAGAAATGCCACCCCACACCATGACTGACCCACCGCCAAACCGGTCATGCTGGAGGATGTTGCAGACAGCAGAACGTTCTCCATGGCGTCTCCAGACTCTGTCACATCTGTCACGTGCTCAGTGTGAACCTGCTTTCAACTGTGAAGAGCACAGGGCGCCAGTGGCGAATTTGCCAATCTTGGTGTTTTCTGGCACATGCCAAACCCCCTGCATGGTGTTGGGCTGTAAGCACAACCCCCACCTGTGGACGTCGGGCCCTCATACCACCCTCATGGAGTCTGTTTCTGACCGTTTGAGCAGACACATGCACATTTGTGGCCTGCTGGAGGTCATTTTGCAGGGCTCTGGCAGTGCTTCTCCTGCTCCTCCTTGCACAAAGGCGGAGGTAGCGGTCCTGCTGCTGGGTTGTTGCCCTCCTACGGCCTCCTCCACGTCTCCTGATGTACTGGCCTGTCTCCTGGTAGCGCCTCCATGCTCTGGACTCTACGCTGACAGACACAGCAAACCTTCTTGCCACAGCTCGCATTGATGTGCCATCCTGGATGAGCTGCACTACCTGAGCCACTTGTGTGGGTTGTAGACTCCGTCTCATGCTACCACTAGAGTGAAAGCACCGCCAGCATTCAAAAGTGACCAAAACATCAGCCAGGAAGCATAGGAACTGAGAAGTGGTCTGTGGTCCCCACCTGCAGAACCACTCCTTTATTGGGGGTGTCTTGCTAATTGCCTATAATTTCCACCTGTTGTCTATTCCATTTGCACAACAGCATGTGAAATGTATTGTCAATCAGTGTTGCTTCCTAAGTGGACAGTCTGATTTCACAGAAGTGTGATTGACTTGGAATTACATTGTGTTGTTTAAGTGTTCCCTTTATTTTGAGCAGTGTATATATATATATATATATATATATATATATATATATATATAACCCATATATATATATATAGATATAACCTATAGATATTGTCACGCCCTGACCTGAGAGAGCCGTTTTTCTCTGTTTAGTTAGGTCAGGGTGTGATATGGGGTGGGCATTCAATGTATTGTATTTCTTTGTTTTGGCCGAGTATTGTTCCTAATCAGAGGCAGCTGTCTATTGTTGTCTCTGATTAGGAATCACACTTAGGCAGCCTTTTCCCACCTGTGTTTGTGGGTAGTTGTTTTCCGTTTAGTTATCTGTTGCCTGACGGAACTGTTTGCATTTGTTTTGTTTCTTTGTTTAAGTATTTCGTTATAGTAATATGAGCACTTACCACGCTGCGTTTTGGTCCCCTTCTCATTACGACGAAAGCCATTACAGAACTACCCACCACCAAAGGACCAATCAGCGTGGTCAGGATGGATGAACCTGGGAGGAAATCCTAGACGAGAAGGGACCCTGCAGGCAGGACGGGGAGTATTGCCGTCCGAAGGAGGAAATGGAGGCAGCGAGAGCAGAACTGCGATGCGGAACTAGCACGGCAACAACGGAAGCCCGAGAGGCAACTCCCCCCAAAAATGGGGGGGGGGGCACACGGGGAGATTGGCAAAGTCGGGGTTGAGACCTGAGCCAACTCCCTGTGCTTACCGTGGGGAGCGAGTGACCGAGCAAGCACCGTGTTATGCGGGGATGCGCACTGTGTCGCCATGTGTCGCCATTGAGTGTTTTCTATCCAAATCTACTAATAATATGCATATCCTACCTTCTGGGCCTGAGTAGCAGGCAGTTTAATTGGGGCACGTCATTCATCTGAATTTTCGAATACTGCCCCCTGTCACAAAAAAATAATATATATATATATAGATAGAGCCTGTAGATATAGATATGACATATATATATATATATATATATAGATATATAGAGATATATATAGATATAGCCTGTAGATATAGATATAACCTATTGATATAGATAAAGCTTATAGATATAACCTATAGCTTTCATTTTTGTATATATTTTTTGATAACTAAAGGGTCTTAAAATTCCATATCAAATAGCCGAATGATCCTTAATATGACCTTCTTAAAAGAATTCCATATGTTAGCTTAGCAACCCCCTCCCCCAATGTCTTAGACTGTAAATAATTTAAACAGATAATGCAAAAAATGCAGATGATGCAGCTTAAACAGGAATTGGAGTAAAAGGCGAAAGAGAGAGAGGTCCCGCATGAGAGAAGGGCGATTTGTGTTAGTCATTTTAATGTATTTTCATTAGAGGGAACGATATTGTCATCTGGATTATTTTATATGTCCCCTCAGAGAACACTTTTTGAAGATTTGGGTTAAGTTAAGGACACTGCCAGTACTTGTTCTTCCTTTCTTCCACTGCCAAGCCAAACATAGACTCCAACTACAGAGTGTTCAAAGCTAAAGCTCTGGGAGAAATATGGAACACAGTGACATGCTTTAGAAGTACTAGCGTTCCAGCATGCCACCTCAAAGCTCTAGAACTCTGCAGTCGAAACAGTCGACTCATGATCAACCAACCAGATGGATACATTTGAAATTCAAACAATTCTAAAAATATGTTGCTTTGCATCACCCACTTCTCTCCTGGGCTCAGAATCAGACGATGGTCCCATCTACATAGACAATGTTATGTACAGCCCCAGCTAGCCTCGCAGCAGCAGGGCAGAGATATTTAGGGTTGTCTGTTTTGTTACAGTCAAAAAACACTACCACGTGGGTACTACTAGAATAGAGAACTTAGCTGACTCTTTTTTCAGGGAAAGAAGAGCTGTGGTTCAAGATGCACTTGAACTCACAAAATAATTTTCATCTGATTTCACAAGCAGTATCAGTCAAAGGCTTGGACACACCTACTCATTCAAGGGTTTTTCTGTAAGCTGTCATCAAGGGAAAGGGTGGCTACTTTGAAGAATCTCAAATATAAAATACATAATGATTTTTTTAACACTTTTTTTGTTACAACAAGATTCCATGTGTTATTTCATAGTTTTGATGTCTTCACTGTTATTCTACAATGTAGAAGATAGTAAAAATAAAGAAAAAAATGTTTGAATGATTAGGTGTGTCCAAACTTTTGACTGGTACTGTACATTTGGAGTGAGGTTGGGGAGTATGAGGATTATGTATGTCTGTAATAAAGCCCTTTTGTGGGGAAAAAGTAATTCTGATTGGCTGGGCCTGGCTACCCAGTGGGTGGGCCTGGCTGCCAAGCGGGTGGCCTTATGCCTACACATGGCTGCACCCCTGCTCAGTCATGTGAAATCCATAGATTAGGGCCTAATGAATTCATTTTAATTGACTGATTTCCTTATATGAACTGTAACTCAGTAAAATCTTTGAAATTGTTGCATGATGCACTTATATATTTGTTGAGTATATTAAAATGTAACTTTTACCTTTGGATACAGTCCTGTATATGAAGGATGGTCGGTTGATTTAAAAAATGAATCTACAAGTCATTAATATCCATCATCAAAATTGACCTTGAAGAATAAGGCTAAATCAAATAAGACCTTATTTGAAGTGCATTTAAACTTTTATTTGATTTAGCACTATTATTTTAATAACTTAGATTGTTTATTGAGATGGAGATGTGAATCCAACATATAAATCATTAATTTGTAGACAAACTGGATATTCAATTGTGAAGAGGAGAAAATGGGGTGAGGGGATGAGGGGAAGAGGGGAGGAGGGGAAGAGGGGAGGAGAGGATGAGGGGATGAGGGGAGGAGAGGATGGGGGATGAGGGGAGGAGAGGATGAGGGGATGAGGGGAAGAGGAGAGGATGAGGGGATGAGGGGATGAGAGGATGAGAGGATGAGAGGAAGAGGGGAAGAGAGGAAGAGAGGATGAGAGGAAGAGGGGAAGAGAGGAAGAGGGGAGGAGAGGATGAGGGGATGAGGGGATGAGAGGATGGGGGATGAGGGGATGAGGGGAGGAGAGGATGGGGGATGAGGGGATGAGGGGAGGAGAGGATGGGGGATGAGGGGAGGAGAGGATGAGGGGATGAGGGGATGAGGGGAGGAGAGGATGGGGGATGAGGGGAGGAGAGGATGAGGGGATGAGGGGAAGAGGAGAGGATGAGGGGATGAGGGGAAGAGGAGAGGATGAGGGGTAGAGGGGATGAGGAGATGAGGGGATGAGGGGAAGAGGAGAGGATGAGGGGATGAGGGGAAGAGGAGAGGATGAGGGTAGAGGGGTGATGGGAAGAGGGGGTGTGTTGCCATCTCTCTCCTTTGTTTGTCTTGTCAGGGCGGCTCACATCAAACGTGTCACCAATCAATGGTCCAATTAGACTGGTCTGAGGTTGGTTTTCAGGCCTCAGAAGTGAGACAGGCCAGGTGTGTGTGTGTGTCTGTGTCGTGTCCCTCAGGCTGTGTATCAAATGCTACCCTATTCCCTATTATACCCTGGTCAAGAGTAGTGCACTATGTAGGGAATAAGGTACTGTTTTGGATGCAGAAGTTAGTCCACTGTTATCAGTTAACAAGGTCATCCAGCCAGCCACACAATGGCACCCGGTGTGAGAGAAGAGCAGAACAGAGAGAAGGAGCCCAGCATCTAGGATAAACTGTATACCGGTAGCACCAGCCACAAAACACACAACAAAAGCTTTTGGGCATTTCTCCCTTTGAAAAAACACTGAAAAAAATACATGTAACTTAAGCTAACCCCATTCCGTACAAATATGCCCAACTGCGACATTCAAAAGAGGCTGCAAAGAAAACTAATGGGACTGTAGCGACTGTGTTGACATCAAAATCTGGGGTGTGAACTACGTTTCTATTCAAGCGTTGATTGACATGGTAATGGCTCTATAGTATTGGAGAAAAGTTGAAAAAAACTGACCCTTCCGACGCATAAAGCAACTAATTCCGTCTTACAACCTCTCTCCACCAGGTGTAGCACTTCTCTCACCGTTTAAAAACAAGAAAGGGGACAGGGACAGGGTAAGGGGGGGGATACCGAGTAATTTTTTGGGTCATCACTGCAAGCTATCATGACTCTCAAAAGCCTCTGTTTACTTCTGAAGATCACTTTAGCACCGCCCTAAAAAACCCGATTCAAATTCAACACAAACCTTCAAATAGATATGTAATTACACATTATATAAACTCTTTATAGTGTTTTATTTAAACATTTTTTGAGGATATAAGGTGATAAGTTGGACAAATCGAGTGATAAAAAGCCGTTTCCCCACACGACATCTCTCCTTCTCAGTACCACGCAGTAGGTTTAGCTTCCCCACCCGCCATTTTTAAAATGACCCGACGGAGCTCATTGCCTTCTTGAATCATGCAGAGACGGGCAGCATGAAGGGTCTCGTCATTGATTTTGTTGGAAAGGTGGAGAAATTGTGCTTTACAAATGGTATTGATATTACAGTTGATCTGGAAGTATTACGTTTTTTGGGGGGCTCTAAAATAAGGTGTATTGTACAGACCAGCGCGATGTACAAAAGTGTGTTAGTTTACGTTATGTCTTAGTAAAGTTTAAATTAAAGTTTCAAGTTGTATTAGTTGTATGTACAGGATACACATGGTGTACACTGTCCGTTTCAAATGCTTCTTTGCCAGCATTGAATTTTCACAAAATTTGGACAAAAAACAATGGATATATCTTGCCCTTAGAGTTGTGCAAAGTTGTTAGAATATTAGTCCAAGTGATCCACAGACGTAACGGTGCTTCCACCAAATATTACCTCTGGGAGGGAACGTAACGGTGCCTCCACCAAATATTACCTCTGAAAGGGGACGTAACGGTGCTTCCACCAAATATTACCTCTGGGAGGGGACGTAACGGTGCCTCCACCAAATATTACCTCTGGGAGGGGACGTAACGGTGCCTCCACCAAATATTACCTCTGGGAGGGGACGTAACGGTGCCTCCACCAAATATTACCTCTGGGAGGGGACGTAACGGTGCCTCCACCAAATATTACCTCTGGGAGGGGACGTAACGGTGCTTCCACCAAATATTACCTCTGGGAGGGGACGTAACGGTGCTTCCACCAAATATTACCTCTGAAAGGGGACGTAACGGTGCCTCCACCAAATATTACCTCTGGGAGGGAACGTAACGGTGCCTCCACCAAATATTACCTCTGGGAGGGGACGTAACGGTGCTTCCACCAAATATTACCTCTGGGAGGGGACGTAACGGTGCTTCTTCCACCAAATATTTCCTCTGGGAGGGGACGTAACGGTGCTTCCACCAAATATTACCTCTGGGAGGGGACGTAACGGTGCCTCCACCAAATATTACCTCTGGAAGGGGACGTAACGGTGCTTCCACCAAATATTACCTCTGGAAGGGGACGTAACGATGCTCCTTCCACCAAATATTACCTCTGGGAGGGGACGTAACGGTGCTTCCACCAAATATTACCTCTGGGAGGGGACGTAACGGTGCCTCCACCAAATATTACCTCTGGGAGGGGACGTAACGGTGCTTCTTCCACCAAATATTACCTCTGGGAGGGAACGTAACGGTGCCTCCACCAAATATTACCTCTGGGAAGGGACGTAACGGTGCCTCCACCAAATATTACCTCTGGGAGGGGACGTAACGGTGCTTCTTCCACCAAATATTACCTCTGGGAGGGGACGTAACGGTGCCTCCACCAAATATTACCTCTGGGAGGGGACGTAACGGTGCTTCCACCAAATATTACCTCTGGGAGGGGACGTAACGGTGCCTCCACCAAATATTACCTCTGGGAGGGGACGTAACGGTGCCTCCACCAAATATTACCTCTGGGAGGGGACGTAACGGTGCCTCCACCAAATATTACCTCTGGGAGGGGACGTAACGGTGCCTCCACGAAATATTACCTCTGGGAGGGGACGTAACGGTGCCTCCACCAAATATTACCTCTGGGAGGGGATGTAACGGTGCTTCCACCAAATATTACCTCTGGGAGGGGACGTAACGGTGCTTCCACCAAATATTACCTCTGGGAGGGGACGTAACGGTGCTTCCACCAAATATTACCTCTGGGAGGGGACGTAACGGTGCCTCCACCAAATATTACCTCTGGGAGGGGACGTAACGGTGCCTCCACCAAATATTACCTCTGGGA
The DNA here is from genome assembly GCF_901001165.1 of Salmo trutta. Classification (NCBI taxonomy): domain Eukaryota; kingdom Metazoa; phylum Chordata; class Actinopteri; order Salmoniformes; family Salmonidae; genus Salmo; species Salmo trutta. Next base: position 4,089,568 of record NC_042970.1, on the reverse strand, counting down.
AGGGACGTAACGGTGCCTCCACCAAATATTACCTCTGGGAGGGGACGTAACGGTGCTTCTTCCACCAAATATTACCTCTGGGAGGGGACGTAACGGTGCCTCCACCAAATATTACCTCTGGGAGGGGACGTAACGGTGCCTCCACCAAATATTACCTCTGGGAGGGGACGTAACGGTGCCTCCACCAAATATTACCTCAGGGAGGGGACGTAACGGTGCTTCTTCCACCAAATATTACCTCTGGGAGGGGACGTAACGGTGCTTCTTCCACCAAATATTACCTCTGGGAGGGGACGTAACGGTGCTTCCACCAAATATTATCTCTGGGAGGGGACGTAACGGTGCTTCTTCCACCAAATATTACCTCTGGGAGGGGACATAACGGTGCTTCTTCCACCAAATATTACCTCTGGGAGGGGACGTAACGGTGCTTCCACCAAATATTACCTCTGGGAGGGGACGTAACGGTGCCTCCACTAAATATTACCTCTGGGAGGGGATGTAACGGTGCTTCCACCAAATATTACCTCTAGGGGGGGGGGCCAAATGAAATGCATGAAATGAAATGTAAGAAATGTATGCATTCACTACTGTAAGTCGCTCTGGATAAGAGCGTCTGCTAAATGACTAAAATGTAAATGTAAATGTTGTCCAATTATAATATTTCAATTATGTTATTTTTTTCATAAATTTGGAAAATATTCCGTAACTTTCTTTCATTTTGAAAATGTGGAATAGGTTGTCTAGATTTGCATGGGAAAAAACATGGCATCCCTTTTTTAGATTGAATTTTAAGGCAGAAAATGTTTTGACAAATATTCCAGTGGGTGTAGACTTTCTGTGGTACAGCATCATTGGCTGTGTGTGTGTGTGTGTGTGTGTGTGTGTGTGTGTGTGTGTGTGTGTGTGTGTGTGTGTGTGTGTGTGTGTGTGTGTGTGTGTGTGTGTGTGTGTGTGTGTGTGTGTGTGTGTGTGTATACCGCATGCGTGTTTCTGAGTATGGGCTTGTGTGTGTGTGTGGTGTGTGTGTGTGTGTGTTTGTGTGCAGTCTGATCATCTGGAGATAGGAACTGTTCATCAGACAGATGGTTGGGATATAGAAGCTGTTCAACATTCTGATGGCTATGATATAGAAGCTGTTCAACATTCTGATGCCCCTGTCAATGAGGATGGGGGGCCGTGCTCCCTCCTCCGTCTCCCGTAGTCCACGATCATGCCTACCCCTGTCATGTCATCAGCAAACCTGACGTTTGAGTTGGAGTCATGCGTAGCCACGCAGTCATGGGTAAACAGGGAGTACAGGAGGTGTCACGTTCGTTAGATGAAGGATCGGACCAAGGTGCAGCGTGAGTAGCGTTCCACATAATTTATTATAAAGTGAAACGTAATGCAATTACAAAACAAATAAAGAATAGACGAACCGTGACTACAATGCAACTATACATAAACAATATCCCATAACCCCCCAGTGAAAAACAAGCTACTTAAGTATGATCCCCAATTAGAGACAACGATACCAGCTGCCTCTAATTGGGAATCACACCAATCACCTAAACATAGAAAAACTAAAATAGAACCCCACATAGAAATTAACAACTAGAAAACCCCCCTGTCACGCCCTGACCTACTCTACCATAGAAAATAAAAGCTTTCTATGGTCAGGATTTGACAGGAGGGGGCTGAGAATACATCCCTGGGGGGCCCCATGTTAAGGATTAGTGTGTCAGAGACGTTGTTGCCTAGCCTCACTACGTTGGGGTTGTCCATCAGGAAGTCTAGGACCCAGCTTTACAGGGAGGGGTACAGACCCGGGGGTCCTGAGTTTAGTGATGACCTTGGAGGGCACTATGTCATTGAAAGCAGAGCTGTAGTCGATGAACAGCATTCTCACATAGGTATTCCTCATGTCCAGGTGGAACAGGGCGGCTTAGTGAGTCTATGGTGTCGGACACGGTGGAGGTAATATGGTCCTTGACCAGCACCTCTGAAAGCACTTCATGATGGCAGAAGTGAGTGAATAGGATCAGTTACTCTGATTGTAATATGTAATGTCTTAGGTAAGGCCAGAGTATTGAGTTCAGAGTGAAGGAATAGGGCTAGACCTTGTTAATGCACTGAGTTAAATGTATTTTTACAAACGGCTCATTAAACTGCAGATTGTATTCGAGGGTGTAGCTGCAAACTTGGTATTGATTAGGTTGATGTCATTCATCAGGCTTGCGAGGAAGGAAAACAGGAATCAATTGATTAATCACAGAAACAGACCTGTTTCTGCTGCTAATGCAGGCCTAATATCCTGTGTCTGTATTTATGTAGATAAATGCTGAAGTGTACATATTGTATTTTATCAGACTGTAGATCTTCCATAATTGGAAAGCGGTCTATGACAAGAACCAAAAATACATAAAAAAAATATTTTGGGTGCTTTAGAATAGTTTTTGTTTATTTCCTGCTTTAGACTGAGTAAGGATTATTTGGGATCTAATGTGTTGGAATCACCAGGATGTCAGGCCATGCAGAATCATACGATGGCAGGCCACGCAGAATCACAGGATTGCAGGCCATGCAGAATCACAGGATGGCAGGCCACGCAGAATCACAGGATGGCAGGCCACGCAGAATCACAGGATTGCAGGCCATGCAGAATCACAGGATGGCAGGCCATGCAGAATCACAGGATGGCAGGCCATGTGGAATCACAGGATGGCAGGCCATGCAGAATCACAGGATGGCAGGCCATGCAGAATCACAGGATGGCAGGCCATGTGGAATCACAGGATGGCAGGCCATGCAGTACTTCACAGGATGGCAGGCCACGCAGTACTTCACAGGATGGCAGGCCATGCAGAATCACAGGATGGCAGGTCATGCAGTACTTCACAGGATGGCAGGTCATGCAGTACTTCACAGGATGGCAGGCCATGCAGAATCACAGGATGGCAGGCCATGCAGAATCACAGGATGGCAGGCCATGTGGAATCACAGGATGGCAGGTCATGCAGTACTTCACAGGATGGCAGGTCATGCAGTACTTCACAGGATGGCAGGTCATGCAGTACTTCACAGGATGGCAGGCCATGCAGAATCACAGGATGGCAGGTCATGCAGTACTTCACAGGACGGCAGGTCATGCAGTACTTCACAGGATGGCAGGCCATGCAGTACTTCACAGGATGGCAGGCCACGCAGTACTTCGCAGGATGGCAGGTCATGCAGTACTTCACAGGATGGCAGGTCATGCAGTACTTCACAGGATGGCAGGTCATTCAGTACTTCACAGGATGGCAGGCCATGCAGAATCACAGGATGGCAGGCCACGCAGTACTTCACAGGATGGCAGGTCATGCAGTACTTCACAGGATGGCAGGTCATGCAGTACTTCGCAGGATGGCAGGTCATGCAGTACTTCAGGCTAACTGAACATTTTGATTAGCTGTTAATGAGTGTTCTTCATCAGAGTTCAACACCTGAAACGTTACACACATTTGGCTAGGTTACCTTAAAGATGTCTAGGTATATGGGTTACCTTACTAGTTACTATTTATGTAGGTTACCTTACTGATGTCTGGTTATCTTGGTTACCTTACCAGTATGCATATACTTTAGGTTACTTTACTGGTTACTATGTATCTGGGTTACCTTACTGGTTACTAGGTATCTGGGTTACCTTACTGGTTACTAGATATCTGGTATCTGGGTTACCTTACTGGTTACTATGTATCTGGGTTACCTTACTGGTTACTATCTGGTATCTGGTTTACATTACTGGTTACTATGTATCTGGGTTACCTTACTGGTTACTATGTATCTGGGTTACCTTACTGGTTACTATGTATCTGGGTTACCTTACTGGTTACTATGTATCTGGGTTACCTTACTGGTTACTAGGTATCTGGTATCTGGCTTACCTTACTACATGTTGGTTGCCTAATAATATGTGTCTTTGGGTTGACAAGGTGATTTCTCTTGCCCCAGATCATGTGTGGGTGCCATGTAGGTGTCAGCCCAGCAGTGCCCTCTACGGCTGCCGTGAAAACAGCATGTCCCGTTTCCTGTAGTTCTGCTAAACACACACACACACACACACACACACAGTTCCTCTTTCACAGTCAGAGACCCTAGCTGGAGCTGCACTCACGCAGAGAACAAGAACATTAAACGCATTACAGTCACTTAGGACATAGAGAAGGAGGGAGAAGTGTGGAGAGAAAGTGAAAGAGAGATAGAGAGATAGAAAAGGAGAGGGGAGAGAGGGGTGGGAGAGAGAGATGGAGAGAGAGAGGGAGATGGAGAGAGAGGGAGATGGAGAGAGGGGGTGGAGAGAGAGAGGGGTGGGGAGAGAGATGGAGAGAGAGGGGTGGGGAGAGAGATGGAGAGAGAGGGAGATGGAGAGGGAGAGAGAGAGGGGTCTGGGAGAGATAGGGAGATGGAGAGAGATGGAGAGAGGGGTAGGAGAGAGAGAGGGAGATGGAGAGAGAAAGAGAGAGGGGTCTGGGAGAGAGGGAGATGGAGAGAGATGGAGATAGGGGTGGGGAGAGAGAGAGAGAGGGAGATGGAGAGAGAAAGAGAGAGGGTGATGGAGAGAGAACTATGCAACACTGTCAACCATTACTGTTAAAAAATCTGGTATTTCACAGCACATAAATGTAATCTTATTCCAGCAGATTTGATATATGTATCAAAATATATATATATTTTTCTGAATGATTGAGACAGCTAGTTATCAATGCCAAGAAGACCCCGTAACAGCCAGCGATATGCATCTATGGCTGTAGCTAGCGATGCCTAGGGCTGTGTCACAGATGGCAGTCCCTGTTCCCTTCAGAGTGCACTACTTTTGACTAGAGCACTTATGGACCCTGGTCTAAAGTAGTGCACTATATAAGGGAATAGGGATGCCATTTGGGATACTGACCCAGTGTTGCAGTGAGAAAACCAATCAATGATAGAAAGAATTCATCCATCAAACCCAATGCTATCACAGATCTCATTAGTGCTTTTATTGAACCAAATTGCAGTTTTACTTTGTCAAGACGAGACGTCTGCTATGCTCGCTAGGCAGCATCACAAATGGCACCCTATTCCCTATACAGTGCACTACTTTAGACCAGGCCCCATAGGGAATAGGCCGCTATTTGGAACGCGGACTCATAGCTACATCTGAATAGCATCGTTTTCTAGCTGCCTTCAAACGGTTTTGATCTGTGCATTAATTTCCTCTGTTCAGAACAAATCGCATGATATCTCACAGGATGTATATAATTTGTTATCGTTTGTAATGCAGACAGACACAGGTATAAAGACAGACAGAGATATGCAGACAGACACAGGTATGCAGACAGACACATATATACAGACAGATACTGTTGTACAGATGGGTTATTTCTATTTCATCCTTCCACTCTGAAGGACATTTCTTCTATACAGTTTTAGGATCCATCCTACCATCATTTAGGATCAATCCTTCTATCATTTAGGATCCATCCTACTATCATTTATGATCCATTCATCTATCCACCCCTTTGTTTCCAGTTGTGTCGGCTCACATGAGCAAAGCTGACCAGCATGGTACCAAGTTTGTTGTGTTTGACCTCCCAACTCTCTCCCGTCACGTGTTCGCATGGACAGATCTACAGACAGATCTACAGACAGATCTACAGACAGATCTACAGACAAAAAAAGGGGCATATCCTTAAGAGGTTTTAAGGACACTACCAGTACAGTTCTTGCTTCCACTGCCAAGCCAATGACTGTTAAGAGGTTAACAATACACTACCAAAGTTCTATCAACACATTGACTGTAGTATTCACGCTGGTAAAACACTCAACCACTGCTACTCCCCTTTTCGAAATGCCTACAAGGCCCTCCCCCGCCCTCCCTTCAGCAAATCAGATTACGACTCCATTTTGCTCCTCCTTTCCTATAGGCAGAAACTCAAACAGGAAGTACACGTACTAAGGTCTATTCAACACTGATCTGACCAATCTGAAAACAATGCTTAAAGATTGTTTCCATCACGTGGACTGGGATATGTTCCGGGTGGCCTCTGAGAATAACATTGACGTATACACAGACACGGTGACGTAGTTCATCAGGAAGTGTATAGGGGATGTTGTTCCTACTGTGACTATTAAAACCTACCCAAACCAGAAACCGTAGACAGCAGTATTCATGCACAACTGAAAGCGTGAACCATCGCATTTAATCATGGCAAGGTGACTGGGAATATGGTTCAATACAAACAGTGTAGTTATTCTCTCCGCAAGATAATCAAACAGGCAAAACGTCAGTATAGAGGAAAAAGTGGAGTCATAATTCAACGGCTCAAACACGAGACGTATGTGGCAGGGTCTACAAACAATCACGGACTACAAAGGGATAACCAGCCATGTCGCGGACACCGACGTCTTCCCCCAGGGCAAGCTAAACACCTTCTTCACCCGCTTTGAGGAAGACCCAGTGCCACCGAAGCGGCCCAAAGCACTGTGGGTTCTCGTTTTCTGTGGCCGACGTGAGTAAGACTTTTATGCGTGTAAACCCTCGCATGGCAGCCGGACCAGAGCCGCATCCCTAGCCACGTCCTCAGAGCATGCGCATACCAGCTGGCTGGAGTGTTTAGGGACATATTCAATCTCTCCCTATCACATTCTGCTGTTCCCACTTCCTTCAAGTTGTCCACAATTGTTCCTGTACCCAAAAAAGCATGGCAGCTGGACCAGAGCCGCATCCCTAGCCACGTCCTCAGAGCATGCAGGTAACTGAACTAAATGAGTATAGCCCAGTAGCACTCACTTCTGTCATCGTGAAGTGCTTTGAGAGACTAGTCAAGGATCATACCACCTCTACTTTACCTGACACTCTAGACCCACTCCAATTTGCTTACTGTCCCAATAGATCCACAGACAACGCAATCGCACTACACACTGCCCTATCCAATCTGGACAATAAGAATACCCATGTAAGAATGTTGTTAATTGACTATAGCTCAGCCTTCAACTCCATAGTACCCTCCAAGCTCATCATTAAGCTCGGGGCCCTGGGTCTGAACCCCGCCCTGTGCAACTGGGTCCTCGACGTGACAGCAGTGGAGAAGGTGGAAAGGTTCAAGTTACTTGGTGTACACATCACTGACAATCTGAAATAGTCCACCCATACAGACATTGTGGTGAAGAAGGCACAACAGTGCTTCTTCAACCTCAGGAGGCTGAAGACATTTGGCTTGGCACCTAAGACCCTCTTTTACAGATGTACAATCGAGAGCATCCTGTCCGGCTGTATCACCGCCTGGTAGAGCAACTGCACCACCCGCAACCGCAGGGCTCTCCAGAGGGTGGTGCGGTCTGCCCATCACCGGGGGAAAACTACCTGCCCTCCAGGACACCTACAGCACCCAATGTCACAAAAAAGTCCAAAAAGATCATCAAGCACATCAACCACCCGAGACACAACTATCATCCAGAAGGCGAGTACAGAGTGAAAAACAGCTTCTATCTCAAGGCCATCAGACAGTTAAATAGCGATCACTAGCCGGCTACCATCTGTTACTCTACCCTGCACCTTAGAGGCTGCTGCCTTTTAATAGACATGTAATCACTGGCCACTTTAAAAATGTAGCACTAATGTTTAAATACTGGTTTAGTCATCTCAAACTCAGCAAAAAAAGAAATGTCCTCTCACTGTCAACTGCATTTATTTTCAGCAAATGTAACATGTGTAAATATTTGTATGAACATAAGATTCAACAACTGAGACATAAACTGAACAAGTTCCACAGACATCTAACTAACATAAATGGAATAATGTTTCCCTGAACAAAGGGGGGGGGGGTCAAAATCAAAAGTAACAGTCAGTATCTGGTGTGGCCACCAGCTGCATTAAGTACTGCAGTGCATCTCCTCCTCATGGACTGCACCAGATTTGCCAGTTCTTGCTGAGAGATGTTACCCCACTCCTCCACCAAGGCACCTGCAAGTTTCAGGACATTTCTGGTGAGAATGGCCCTAGCCCTCACCCTCCGATCCAACAGGTCCCAGGCGTGCTCGCTGGCCATGAAAGAACACTGACATTCCTGTTTTGCAGGAAATCCCATACAGAACGAGCAGTATGGCTGGTGGCATTGTCATGCTGGAGGGTCATGTCAGGATGATCCTGCAGGAAGGGTACCACATGAGGGAGGAGGATGTCTTACCTGTAACGCACAGTGTTTAGATTGCCTGCAATGACAACAAGCTCAGTCCGATGATGCTGTGACACACCGCCCCAGACCATGACGGACCCTCCACCTCCAAATCGATCCCGCTCCAGAGTACAGACCTCGGTGTAATGCTCATTCCTTAGACGATAAACGCAAATCCGACCATCACCCCTGGTAGACAAAACCTCGACTCGTCAGTGAAGAGCACTTTTTGCCAGTCCTGTCTGGTCCAGCGACGGTGGGTTTGTGCCCATGGGTGACATTGTTGCCAGTGATGTCTGGTGAGGACCTGCCTTACAACAGGCCTACAAGCCCTCAATCCATCCTCTCTCAGCCTATTACGTACAGTCTGAGCACTGATGGAGGGATTTTGCTTTCCTGGTGTAACTCGGGCAGTTGTTGTTGCCATCCTGTACCTGTCCCGCAGGTGTGATGTTCAGATGTTCCGATCCTGTGCAGGTGTTGTTACACGTGGTCTGCTACAGCAAGGACGATCAGCTGTCCATCCTGTTTCCCTGTAGCACTGTCTTAGGCTTCTCACAGACATTGCAAATTATTTCCCTGGCCACATCTGCAGTCCTCATGCCTCCTTGCAGCATGCCTAAGGCACGTTCACGCAGATGAGCAGGGACCCTGGGCATATTTCTTTTGCTGTTTTTCAGAGTCAGTAAAAAGGCCTCTTTAGTGTCCTAAGTTTTCATAACTGTGACCTTAATTGCCTACCGTCTGTAAGCTGTTAGTGTCTTAACGACCGTTCCACAGGTGCATGTTCATTAATTGTTTATGGTTCATTGAACAAGCATGGGAAACAGTGTTTAAACCCTTTACAATGAAGATCTATGAAGTTATTTGGATTTTTATGAATTATCTTTGATAAACAGGGTCCTGAAAAAGGGGCGGTTCTTTTTTTGCTGAGTTTATGTATATACTAGATTCTATTCTACTATATTTTAGCTCGTCCTAATATTTATACAGTGCATTCGGAAAGTATTCAGACCCCTTGACTTTTTCCACATTTTGTTACCTTACAGCCTTATTCTAAAATGGATAAAAAAATTGAAAAACTACACACAATACCCAATAATGAAAAAGAGAAAAAAGGTCTTTAGACATTTTTGCAAATGTGTAAAAAAGTAAAAATAGAAATGCCTTGTTTACATAAATATTCAGACTGTTTCCTGTGAGACTAGAAATTGTACTCAGGTGCATCCTGTTTCCATTGATAATCCTTGAGATGTTTCTACAACTTGATTGGAGTCCACCTGTGGTAAATTCAATTGATTGGCCATGATTTGGAAAGGCACACACCTGTCTACAGAAGGTCCCACAGTTGACAGTGCATGTCAGAGCAACAACCAGGCCACGAGGTCAAAGGAAATGTCCTTAGAACTCCGAGACAGGATTGTGTCGAGGCACAGATCTGGGGAAGGGAACCAAAACATTTTCTGCAGCCTTGTAGGTCCCTGTCACGACTTCCACCGAAGTTGGTCCCTCTCCTTGTTCAGGCGGCGTTCGGCGGTCGAAGTCACCGACCTTCTAGCCATCGCTGATCCTCTTTTCATTTTCCTTTGGTTTTGTCTTGTCTTCCATCACACCTGGTTCCAATCCCATCAATTACATGTTGGGTATTTAACCCTCTTTTCCCCCTCATGTCGTTGTCGGTGATTGATTGTTTATTGTAAGTGCTTGTGCACGTCTGTCCTGGTGTGCGTCGGGTTATGTACCCATTATTTGATTGTTCTGTTTTCCGGTGTTTTTTTTGGTATTAAAGTACGCCGTTTGGAAACACAGTTTTTGTTCTCCTGCGTCTGACTTCTCTGCCGCCAGTACGCACTCCTTACAGTCCCCAAGAACACAGTGGCCTCCGTCATTCTTAAATGGAAGATGTTTGGAACCACCAAGATTCTTCCTAGAGCTGGCTGTCCAGCCAAACTGAGCAATCCGGGCAGAAGGGCTTTGGTCAGGGAGGTGACCAAGAACCCGATGGTCACTCTGACAGAGCTCCAGAGCTCCTGTGATGAGATGGGAGAACCTTCCAGAACCACACAGCCAAGGCAACGCAGGTTTGTCTTCGCAACAAGTCTTTGAATGTCCTTGAGTGGCCCACCTAGAGCCCGGATTTAAACCCGATCGAACATCTCTGGAGAAACCTGAAAATAGATGTGCAGCAATGATCACCATCCAACCTGACCGAGCTTGAGAGGATCTGCAGACAAAAATGGGAGAAATTCCCCAAATACAGGTGTGCCAAGCTTGTAGCTTCATACCCAAGAAGACTCGAGGCTGTAATTGCTGCCAAAGGTGCTTCAACCAAGTACTGAGTAAGGGGTCTGAAAACTTCCGTTTCTTATCTTGAATAAATTTGCAAAAAATTCGAATAGCCCATTTTTGCTTTGTCGTGCTGTGATATTGTGTTTAGATTGATGAGGGGGAAAAAAATGAATCACTTTTAGAATAAGGCTCTAACAGTCAGGGGTCTGAATACTTTCCAAATGCACTGTTTTACTTAATTCCATTATTTTACTTTTAGAATTGTGTGTATTGCTGTGAATTGTTAGATACTACTGCACTACATGCATTTCGCTACACATCTGCTAAAAATGTGTATTTGGCCAATAAAATTTGACTTGATTAAATATTCAAGCATTGTATCTCTCACTGCAGGCTTCAGTCACACAAAAACTATACTTAAATCAAAACTGATTCTCTAGCAGATTACCACATGTTCAAGAATGGCCTTTTTTTCCCTTCATTCAGATTACCTCTTATCTCCAAAATATCACTATTTTCAAAACAAGACATAAAAATCGGGTTGCAATTTCAGTTCAATCTACCAGAAAAGTGGGAACTCATTCAAGGCTGGTGCTGTATATTATGGTGCAGTACACCTGCTGTATATGATTTAAAACATGTCCCTCCAGAGATATATGGGAATCTATCTTCCTCTCCTCTTGTTTATCTTCCACCTGTTTTTTCTCTCTTCTTTTCGCAGGACTTTCCTTCCCTCTCTCCTCTGTCTTGTAATCCACGTCTTCTCCCCTCCCTTGTCCCCTCGCCTCCTCTCCTCTGCTCTCTTCCTCCACCTCTTCTTTCCTATCTTCTCTCCTCTTCTCTTTTACTCACCTCTCCTCCTCAACTCCATCCTCTCCTCTTTCCTCTCCTTTCCTCTCCTCTCCTCTCCTCCATCCCCATCCTCTCCTCTCTTTCCTCTCCTCTTTTCCTCCTCACCTCTCCTCTCTTCCTCTTCTCCTCCTCAACTCCATCCTCTCCTCTTTCCTCTCCTTTCTCCTCTCCTCTCCTCTCCTCTCCTCTCCTCCACCTCAACTCTATCCTCACCTCTCCTCTCTTCCTCTTCTCCCCCTCACCTCTCATGTCCTCTTTTCCTCTTCTCCTCCTCACCTCTCCTCCTCAACTCCATCCTCTCCTCTCCTCTCTTTCCACTCCTTCCTCCTTTCCTCTCCTCTTTTCCTCCTCACCTCTCCTCTCTTTCTCCTCTCCTCTCCTCCACCTCAACTCTCTCCACTCCACTCCTCTCCTCTCCTCCACCTCAACTCTATCCTCACCTCTCCTCTCCTCTCTTCCTCTCCTCTCTTCCTCTTCTCCCCCTCACCTCTCATGTCCTATTTTCCTGTTCTCCTCCTCACCTCTCCTCCTCAACTCTCCTCTCCTCTTCTCCTCCTCACCTCTCCCTCTTCTTTTCATCCCTTCCTCTACTTTACTCTCCACTCCTCTGCAATCGATCGGGTCTGCTGGATGGACAAATCTGATATGTATCACCTCCATACCGAAAGCATCTTCCTGCAATGTTTGACATTGAAGAAACAACTCAATTAGATCTGGGCAGGTATTAACAACAACAAGAAAAGGGGGAAAATAAAGGATCCTCCAGAGTGTATCCTGTTTAGATCTGGGGAATTTATTTATTTGACCTCCAGATGAAAGGAATGAAGCATGTTTGGAAAACAAGATGGTGGACTTATGAATATAGCAGGCTACCTAGAAAAATATTTTGTATTCATGACAGACAACCATAAACTATCATAAACTGAATATGTTACCTGTCATCTTGTCTCTGTGTTATTCTAGGATGTGAAGCACATGACCTTTAACCCATGAACCCATAACATTTAAAATAATATATATATTTCACCTTTATTTAACCAGGTAGGCCAGTTGAGAACAAGTTCTCATTTACAACTGCCACCTGGCCAAGATAAAGCAAAGCATTGTGACACAAACAACAACACAGAGTTACACATGGAATAAACAAACGTACATTTGCACACACTATGTATAGTCTGTGCAAATGAGGTAAGATTAGGGAGGTAAAGCAATAAATAGGCCGTAATGGCGAAATAATTACAATTTAGCAATTAAACACTGGAGTGATAGATGTGCAGAAGATGAATGTGCAAGTAGAGATACTGGGGTGCAAAGGAGCAAGATAAATAAATAACAATATGAGGATGAGGTAGGATGGATGGAACAGATTATCAAAGGAATCCCGAGTGGCGCAGCAGTCTAAGGCACTGTATCTCAGTGCAAGAGGTCTCACTACAGTCCCTGGTTCAATTCCAGGCTGTATCACATCCGGTCATAATTGGGAGTCCCAAAGGGTGGCGGAACAATTGACCCAGCGTCGTCCGGGTTAGAGTTGGGCCAGTGTAGGCCAGCCATCATTGTAAAATACGAATTTGTTCTTAACTGACTTGTCTAGTTAAATAAAATAAGGAAAAGACTACAGCAGAACATAGAAGACGTCATGGCCATCGTAACAACATGACTGAGTAGGGTCGACTGTCGTCAAAAACAAATCAGCCCCATCTTTGCCCACACATCATCGTGGAACTATAAATGTAGCTATTTTCACAGTACATGACACGCTTAAGGCTGAAAGGAATTTCAGAATGAATATTCCATCCCATCCCATCTCAGGCTCTACACTAAACACATGTTCTATACATGAGGTGTAGGTCAGTATTAACGCCAATGGTTTGTGTCCCGAATGGCAGCCCTATTCCCTATGTGGTGCACTACATTAGATGGACCCTGGTCTCTAAAGTAGTGCACCATGTAGGGAATAGTGTGCTATTTTGTACGCAGACCCGGTATTAACACCGTGACTATATTAGGCCTCTAGGCATGCAGAGCACATGCTGTGTGTAATCAATTAGGCTGTTTAGTTTCAGGTGCAGATTTTTGAATTTAACAGGATACCATTTGGGATGTAGCTTTGTGCCCTAGCTATCTGGACGCTTGCTGGCTCTTCTAAGTGTTTCACTGCTGATCTACAGGGTCACACAAAGGTTTACCCGTGATTACTGCATCAGTATTACTGCACACTCCTCACAGACATAATATTAACACACACACACACACACAGCATGCACACACACACAGGCACATAATCACACACGCACAAGCACACACACACACACACACACACACAAGCACACCTGTTGGTATAGATGAATACAAATGAATACCACTGACTTTGTTATTTATCTCCACTCTGCTTGTAGAGACAAGGCAGGGCAAAGTTGTCAAGAATAATGTGTATTCAAAAATGAATCAGATGGCATACAGAATGAAAAAATATATATAGACCACCAAAATCAACTCAAACCTATAGACTCAGTTTCTTAAACATAAATTAAAATACAAAATGAAGAAACAATGGGCTCTATACAATCCGCATCGAGGAAGTTCAGCGTTTCAGCGTGATTGAAATGTAAAGGCAATGTTCCAGGTGTTGGCAGAGACTGCATTCACCGCAAATGCTGCATATGTCGGCTCGATGAGAAATTACATTTACATTTCTGTCGCGTAATCTGTAAGGAATCAGATATCTGTAAGGCTTCAACCATCTGTAAGGCTTCAACGATCTGTAATGCTTCAGCAATCTGTAAGGCTTCAACGATCTGTAAGGAATCAGATATCTGTAAGGCTTCAGCCATCTGTAAGGCTTCAGCCATCTGTAAGGAATCAGATATCTGTAAGGCTTCAGTGATCTGTAAGGCTTCAGCGATTTAAGGCTTCAGCGATCTGTAAGGCTTCAGCCATCTGTAAGGCTTCAGCACTCTGTAAGGCTTCAACGATCTGAAAGGCTTCAACAATCTGAAAGGCTTCAACAATCTGTAAGGCTTCAACAATCTGTAAGGCTTCAGCCATCTGTAAGGCTTCAGCCATCTGTAAGGCTTCAGCACTCTAAGGCTTCAGCAATCTGTAAGGCTTCAGCCATCTGTAACGCTTCAACCATCTGTAATGTTTCAACGATCTGTAAGGCTTCAACGATCTGTAAGGCTTCAGCGATCTGTAAGGCTTCAGCGATCTGTAAGGCTTCAACGATCTGTAAGGCTTCAGCGATCTGTAAGGCTTCAACGATCTGTAAGGCTTCAACGATCTGTAAGCCTTCAGCGATCTGTAAGGCTTCAACCATCTGTAAGGCTTCAGCGATCTGTAAGGCTTCAACGATCTGTAAGGCTTCAGCGATCTGTAAGGCTTCAGCGATCTGTAAGGCTTCAGTGATCTAGATTGAATAGAGACCCAGGTCTAACTGGGTGACAGTGTATCCTGGTCCTGAGGAGCCAGTGTTAACCCTAACTCTAACTGGGTGACAGTGTATCCTGGTCCTGAGGAGCCAGTGTTAACCCTAACTCTAACTGGGTGACAGTGTATCCTGGTCATGGGGAGCCAGTGTTAACCCTAACTCTAACTGGGTGACAGTGTATCCTGGTTGTGGGGAGCCAGTGTTAACCCTAACTCTAACTGGGTGACAGTGTATCCTGGTCCTGAGGAGCCAGTGTTAACCCTAACTCTAACTGGGTGACAGTGTATCCTGGTCATGGGGAGCCAGTCTTAACCCTAACTCTAACTGGGTGACAGTGTATCCTGGTCCTGAGGAGCCAGTGTTAACCCTAACTCTAACTGGGTGACAGTGTATCCTGGTCCTGAGGAGCCAGTGTTAACCCTAACTCTAACTGGGTGACAGTGTATCCTGGTCCTGAGGAGCCAGTGTTAACCCTAACTCTAACTGGGTGACAGTGTATCCTGGTCGTGGGGAGCCAGTGTTAACCCTAACTCTAACTGGATGACAGTGTATCCTGGTCGTGGGGAGCCAGTGTTAACCCTAACTCTAACTGGGTGACAGTGTATCCTGGTCGTGGGGAGCCAGTGTTAACCCTAACTCTAACTGGATGACAGTGTATCCTGGTCCTGAGGAGCCAGTGTTAACCCTAACTCTAACTGGGTGACAGTGTATCCTGGTCGTGGGGAGCCAGTGTTAACCCTAACTCTAACTGGGTGACAGTGTATCCTGCTCCTGAGGAGCCAGTGTTAACCCTAACTCTAACTGGGTGACAGTGTATCCTGGTCGTGGGGAGCCAGTGTTAACCCTAACTCTAACTGGATGACAGTGTGTCCTGGTTGTGGGGACCTTACAATGATCAGGAACTGAGTTTAGCCTATCCTACTACAGAAACCATATTTTTAAGGATTGATGAATGTTCTCTTATGAAATCAGAGAACGGCTTATGGATGGAGCCTATATGCAATGTAGTGTAACTGTACATGTTAATTGGCAGATTGAGATTAAATAAATGTAAAGTGGGGACATTTAACCATAAATCAACATACCTTATGTTCCCAATCTACACCCATGGGAATAAACAGGCCAGAATTATTTTACAAATAGCTTTTATTCACAAACACCAAAATAAATTGTTGTGGAAATGTGTATGTTTGTGCTTTTGTAATAACCAATTGCTGTGTTCATGCAAGGGATTGATTGAATACCTGGGAGAAATCCTCACTGTAGTTTGTGCAATTTGACAGTATGGCCAGACCCTTGTTTTGAGAATGATATTTTAGTTTCAAGGTCTCAGCTTGGAGAGAAGAAACCTCGTGATGTATTGGTCTGTCAAATTAATTATAGCAAACGTCAATGATGAATTGATTATAAATGATGAATAAGCTAAATCAATATTATCCATTAGCCAATATTACTTTATGTGTAAGTACATTTGGAGCTCTTGATCGACAAAATCAAATCAAATCAAATTGTATTTGTCACATACACATGGTTAGCAGATGTTAATGCGAGTGTAGCGACATGCTTGTGCTTCTAGTTCCAACCGTGCAGTAATATCTAACAAGTAATCTAACAATTTCACAACAACCACCTTATACACACAAGTCTAAACGAATGAATAAGAATATGTACATAAAAATACATAGATGAGCGATGGCCGAACGGCATAGGCAAGATGCAGTAGATGGTATAGAGTACAGTATATACATATGAGATGAGTAATGTAGGGTATGTAAACATTATATAAAGTGGTATTGTTTAAAGTGACTAGTAATACATTTATTACATCCAATTTATAATTATTAAAGTGGCTAGAGATTTGAATCAGTATTATTGGCAGCAGCCACTCAATGTTAGTGATGGCTGTTTAACAGTCTGACGGCCTTGAGATAGATAGAAGCTGTTTTTGTGTACATATGTTACATTGAGTTGGTTGGAACCTCTCCAGCAAGCTGACAATAAACAATGATTCATTTAAGTTTGACTTCGAGTGTCCATGGGCATTTCCACGACAAATTGCTGTTCCATGGTTCCTGTCCTTCACAGTCCTCTAAGTACGCTCTTAGAAAAAAAGGGCTGTTTGGGGTTCCATATAGAACCATTTGGTTGTTTGGGGTTCCGTATAGAACCTTTTGGTTGTTGGGGTTCCATATAGAACCTTTTGGTTGTTCGGGGTTCCATATAGAACCTTTTGGTTGTTTGGGGTTCCATATAGAACCATTTGGTTGTTTGGGGTTCCGTATAGAACCTTTTGGTTGTTTGAATGACAACCAGAGAGAGAGAAAAGCATACAATCTTAGATTTTAAAAAAAAGGTGGTTCTAATGTATATAGAACCTTTTGGTCAATTCAAATTTAACTGCCATTCCGATTCAAAAACCAATTGCCAAAGCGACAAAAAATAATAATAACTGTCTAAAAATGGTTATGGTTGTCATTAAAAAGGTACAGCCCACATCCTCTTAACCAGACAGGTGTGAAAACTGGCCCGATGACAAGAGAGCAGCTCGAAAAAAGGAAAGGACAGAAAGAGAAGTCATTATGTTGTGAAGCGATGTGTAGCAGAGCCAATATTCTCTCTCATCCCATGGCACATCAATGATAAGGACATTTTCCACTGGGCACATGAGATGAGGGAGAGTGAGGGAGAGAGAGAGAGAGAGAGAGAGAAGGGAGGGAGAGAGAGAGAGAAGAAGAAAAGAGAGGGACTGAGGGAGAGACAGAGAGAGAGAAAGAGGGGAAGAGAGAGAGAGAAGGGAGGGAGGGAGGGACGGAGAGAGAGAGAGAGAGCGAGAGAGAGAGAGAGAGAGAGGGGGGGGAAGAGAGAGAGAAGGGAGGGATGAGAGAGAGAGAGCGAGAGAGAGAGAAGGGAGGGAGGGAGGGATGGAGAAAGAGAGAGAGAGAGAGAGGGGGGGGGGAAGAGAGAGAGAGAAGGGAGGGATGGAGAGAGAGAGAGAGAGAATCAGAGGGATGAGAGCGAGAGAGAGAGAGAGGGGAAGAGAGAGAGAGACAGAGAGAAAGGGGAAGAGAGAGAGAGAGAGAGAGAGAGAGAGAGAAGCTCCAATGATGTACATTAGAGGACAGAGTAGCAGGGAGACAGATACACTGTATCTTGCTCTAGCTTCATGTAGTAGAGGGAACCAGAGTTGGGTTCAATGGAGTGCAAGATAGGACACGTTTGAATGTTGCACTTTTGGGACTATTCCATTGTTTCTATTGCATCAGGCAATCTACATCAAGCACAGCTTAAGTGTTTGAAAGATTACAAATACAATTTGAACACAGTTCTGTAGGATAGAGGAGGCTAAATGTGGAATATTGGTATTAACCTGGGAATCAGGTGGAGCAGAAGTTGGGCGTGGGCTGCTGGGGCATGCTGGGTAATTGTACCATTCTGTGAATATTCAGCAGCTGCAGACACACACACACACACACACACACACACACACATAGAAAGAGACACACACTCTCTCGCACACACACACTCTTGCACACACACACACACACAGATAGGCACACACACATGCTCACACACACAGAGAGAGACACACACACATACTCTCTCACCCTATAGGCTGTCTCGTCGATGTTGGTGATCAGGCCTACCAATGTTGTGTCATCAGCAAACTTCATGACGTTGGTGTCGTGAACATGAGTGATCAGGGAGTACAGGATGGGACCGAGAATGCACCCCTGAGGGTTCCCCGTGTTGAGAATTAGCATGGCGGAAGTGTTGTGACCTACCCTTACCACCTGGGGGCGGCCCGTCAGGAAGTCCAGGGTCCAGTTGCAGAGGAGTCCCAGGGTCCTTAGCTTATTGATGAGCTTTGAGGTCACTATGGTGTTGAACGCTGAGCTGTAGTCAATGAATAGCTTTCTCATGTAGGTTTTCCTTATGTCCAGGTGGGAAAGGGCAGTGTGGACTGTAATAGAGATTGAATCATCTGTGGATCTGTTGGTGCGGTATGCAAATTGGAGTGGGTCCAGGGTTTCTGGGATAACAGTGTTGATGTGAGCCATGACCAGCCTTTCAAAGCATTTCATGGCTACAGACGTGAGTGCTACGGGTCGGTAGTCATTTAGGCAGGTTACCTTAGTGTTCTTGGGCACAGGGACTATGGTGGTGTGCTTGAAAGATGTTGGTATTACAGACTCAGTCATGGAGACGTTGAAAATGTCAGTGAAATCACTTGTCAGCTGGTCAGCGCATGCTCGGAGTGCACATCCTGGTAATCTGTCTGGCCTATGGCCTTGTGAATTTTGACCTGTTCGAAGGTCTTAATCACGTCGGCTGCGGAGAGCGTGATCACACAGTATTCCAGAACACCTGATACTCTCATGTATGTTTCAGTGTTACTTGCCTCGAAGCGAGCATAGAAGTTATCTCATCTGGTAGGCTCGTGTCACTGGGCAGCTCTCGTCTTTGCTTCCTTTTGTAGTGTGTAATAATTTGTAAGCCCTGCCACATCCGAAGAGCATCAGAGCCGGTGTAGTATGATTCGATCTTAGTCCTTTATTGAAGCTTTGCTTGTTTGATGGTTCATCGGAGGGCATAGTGGGATTTCTTTTAAGCATCCAGGTTAGCGTCCCGCTACTTGAAGCGGCAGCTCTAGCCTTTAGCTCAGTGCGAATGTTGCCTGTAATCCATGGCTTCTGGTTGGGGTATGTACGTACAGTCATATTCTAGTTTCTGGGCAGGAGTAGTAACCAGATTAAATCGGGTACGTTTTATATCCGACCGTGAAAATACTGCCCCCTATCCCAAAGAAGTTAAGAGCTGATCAGACGGTAGCCCTCCCCTCTGGCGCCATCACAACATATCCAGAGGTACCTGGCCGGGATCAACTTCTTTGTCAAGTTCCTTACTGGGTCTTCATGTTCCTCCTGTCACCCACATTTCTCCCTTCTCCTCAAGGGTATCCAACCACCCCCATCACACTCAACATCCTAACGCAGTGGTCTGGTAACATCTCTCAATAGCAGTCTCTTCCACACTACACCCAATGTTTCTTTTGGCAGTTTTGGTATTCTTGCGATGTTCTGAGTTTACATCTCCACCTGCTATTTACAACCCTTTTTTTCATGTGTCACCATCCTTGACAAAGATACCCTCATCTTCACTATCAAACACAGCAAAACCGATCAGTTTGGAAGAACCACACTAGTCTACCTGTTCCGGCTACCATCTACCCTCAGCCATTACAAACCACTCACATACTTCCTGCAGCTCAGACTATCTCAACATGCCTCTCCTTCCGATTCACTATTAATTATTGATTCTGGTTCCCACAACTCTCGCCAATGGTTCCATTTCCATTTGAGACAAACACTATCTCTGTCCGGCTATTTTGCTGACCAATTATCCGGACACTCCTTCCGCATCGGAGCCACTTCCATGGTATCCCGACACGGCATTCAAGACCACACCATACAATTCCTTGGCCGGCTAGTCCTTTCAAGTTTATCATTCCTACACCCATTCTGACATCAACAACATAAGGACAGCCCACAACATTCTCACCTCTCAGAACCTGCATAATCTCAGGCACAGTATTTCTGTCCCTGACTTATTTCATGGACCATCTACCTCCCGCACCGTATCATACCCAACCAGCCAAAAGGGGATTAGCTCCCCAGCTGAGCCTGATTCATCTAACTGTTTTCTTTCTTCAAGGGAGTTTTTTCCTTGCCACCGTCGCTTCTGCTCGCTCTCCTGGGATCTAAGATTGGCTCACTCCGTGGGCATCTTTTCCACAGGCCTGTACTACTCAGCTATATCGCCAAACAATCTACTTCCGGTTTGGAGCGAGCAGTCGCACTTTGCTTCGCTCCGCAGGTAATTTTACACTTCATTACATTACAACGGTTTGATTTGTTTGATCTGAGCAATTTTTCTTAGCTAGCTACATAGCCGTCTTTGTATCAAAGATAATTGTGTAGTTTAGAGTAATTAGAGTATTATCGAGGTTAGCTATTTTCGTCCTAACGTAGTCAACACTGCTAGCTAGCTAGTCAACACTGCTAGCTAGCCAACTAGCTAACTTCTACCGACTAGCAGCACTGTAGAAACTATTACATTACAACGGAACGACTTGATTAGTTTAGTGTTAGTGTTAGTTAGCTAGCTACATAGTTGTCTTTGCTGTCTTTGTATCTAAGATAATTGTGTAGTTTAGAGTAATTATCGAGGTTAGCTAGCTAGCCGCGTCGCCATTGTCCAGACTCCAGACTTAGTCATCATCAAACCCACTGCTAGCTAGCCAACCGATACCGACTAGCAGCGCAGTAGATACTAATACATTACAACGGAACGATTTGACTAGTGCAGTGTTAGCTAGCTAGCTACATAGTTGTCTTTATCATAGCTTGATAATTGTGTAGTTAAGTAATTATCGAGGTTAGCTAGCCAGCTATTTCCGTCCCCCGCGACGCCATTTTTCCAAAAGTAGCCAACTATTACCGACGAGCAGCACTGTAGAAACTAAATACATTACAAAGGAACGTCTTGATTAGTGTTATGTTAGCTAGACACAAAGTTGCTTTTGTATCATGACAAGGTGTAGTACTGAAACTATCGAGGTTACCTAGCCAGCTACACGTTCAAACAAAGTCAACAACACAGCCACTGCTAGCTAGCCTACTCCACCAGCCAGCAGTACTGTATCATTTTCGTCATTTTAGTCGATAAGATTTTTGCAACGTAAGCTTAACTTTCTGAACATTCGAGACGTGTAGTCCACTTGTCATTCCAATCTCCTTTGCATTAGCGTAGCCTTTTCTGTAGCTTGTCAACTATGTGTCTGTCTATCCCTGTTCTCTCCCCTCTGCACAGGCCATACAAACGCTTCACACCGCGTGGCCGCTGCCACTCTAACCTGGTGGTCCCAGTGCGCACGACCCACATGGAGTTCCAGGTCTCCGGCAGCCTCTGGAACTGCCGGTCTGCGGCCAACAAGGCTGAGTTCATCTCAGCCTATGCTACCCTCCAGTCCCTAGACTTCCTGGCGCTGACGGAAACATGGATTACCACAGATAACACTGCTACTCCTACTGCTCTCTCCTCGTCTGCCCACGTGTTCTCGCATACCCCTAGAGCATCGAGCCAGCGGGGTGGTGGCACTGGAATCCTCATCTCTCCCAAGTGGACATTCTCTCTTTCTCCCCTGACCCATTTGTCTATCTCCTCATTTGAATTCCATGCTGTCACAGTTACCAGCCCTTTCAAGCTTAACATCTTTATCATTTATCGCCCTCCAGGTTGCCTTGGAGAGTTCATCAATGAGCTTGACGCCTTGATAAGTTCCTTTCCTGAGGATGGCTCACCTCTCACAGTTCTGGGTGACTTTAACCTCCCCACGTCTACCTTTGACTCATTCCTCTCTGCCTCCTTCTTTCCACTCCTCTCCTCTTTTGACCTCACCCTCTCACCTTCCCCCCCTACTCACAAGGCAGGCAATACGCTTGACCTCATCTTTACTAGATGCTGTTCTTCCACTAATCTCATTGCAACTCCCCTCCAAGTCTCCGACCACTACCTTGTATCCTTTTCCCTCTCGCTCTCATCCAACACTTCTCACTCTGCCCCTACTCGGATGGTATTGCGCCGTCCCAACCTTCGCTCTCTCTCTCCCGCTACTCTCTCCTCCATCCTATCATTCTTCCCTCTGCTCAAACCTGATTCTGCCTCCTCAACCCTCCTCTCCTCCCTTTCTGCATCCTTTGATTTTCTCTGTCCCCTATCCTCCAGGCCGGCTCGGTCCTCCCCTCCTGCTCCGTGGCTCGACGACTCACTGCGAGCTCACAGAACAGGGCTCCGGGCAGCCGAGCGGAAATGGAGGAAAACTCGCCTCCCTGCGGACCTGGCATCCTTTCACTCCCTCCTCTCTACATTCTCCTCTTCTTTCTCTGCTGCTAAAGCCACTTTCTACCACTCTAAATTCCAAGCATCTGCCTCTAACCCTTTGCTACCTTCTCCTCCCTCCTGAATCCTCCTCCCCCTCCCCCCCCCTCTCTGCGGATGACTTCGTCAACCATTTTGAAAAGAAGGTTGATGATATCCGATCCTCGTTTGCTAAGTCAAACGACACCGCTGGTCCCGCTCACACTGCCCTACCCTGTGCTTTGACCTCTTTCTCCCCTCTCTCTCCAGATGAAATCTTGCGTCTTGTGACGGCCGGCCGCCCAACAACCTGCCCACTTGACCCTATCCCCTCCTCTCTTCTCCAGACCATTTCCGGAGACCTTCTCCCCTACCTCACCTCGCTCATCAACTCATCCTTGACCGCTGGCTACGTCCCTTCCGTCTTCAAGAGAGCGAGAGTTGCACCCCTTCTGAAAAAACCTACACTCGATCCCTCCGATGTCAACAACTACAGACCAGTATCCCTTCTTTCTTTTCTCTCCAAAACTCTTGAACGTGCCGTCCTTGGCCAGCTCTCCTGCTATCTCTCTCAGAATGATCTTCTTGATCCAAATCAGTCAGGTTTCAAGACTGGGCATTCAACTGAGACTGCTCTTCTCTGTGTCACGGAGGCTCTCCGCACTGCTAAAGCTAACTCTCTCTCCTCTGCTCTCATCCTTCTAGACCTATCTGCTGCCTTTGATACTGTGAACCATCAGATCCTCCTCTCCACCCTCTCCGAGTTGGGCATCTCCGGTGCGGCCCACGCTTGGATTGCATCCTACCTGACAGGTCGCTCCTACCAGGTGGAGTGGCGAGAATCTGTCTCCGCACCACGCGATCTCACCACTGGTGTCCCCCAGGGCTCTGTTCTAGGCCCTCTCCTATTCTCGCTATACACCAAGTCACTTGGCTCTGTCATATCCTCACATGGTCTCTCCTATCATTGCTATGCAGACGACACACAATTAATCTTCTCCTTTCCCCCTTCTGATAACCAGGCGGCGAATCGCATCTCTGCATGTCTGGCAGACATATCAGTGTGGATGACGGATCACCACCTCAAGCTGAACCTCGGCAAGACGGAGCTGCTCTTCCTCCCGGGGAAGGACTGCCCGTTCCATGATCTCGCCATCACGGTTGACAACTCCCTTGTGTCCTCCTCCCAGAGTGCTAAGAACCTTGGCGTGATCCTGGACAACACCCTGTCGTTCTCCACTAACATCAAGGCGGTGACCCGATCCTGTAGGTTCATGCTCTACAACATTCGCAGAGTACGACCCTGCCTCACACAGGAAGCAGCGCAGGTCCTAATCCAGGCACTTGTCATCTCCCGTCTGGACTACTGCAACTCGCTGTTGGCTGGGCTCCCTGCCTGTGCCATTAAACCCCTACAACTCATCCAGAACGCCGCAGCCCGTCTGGTGTTCAACCTTCCCAAGTTCTCTCACGTCACCCCGCTCCTCCGCTCTCTCCACTGGCTTCCAGTTGAAGCTCGCATCCGCTACAAGACCATGGTGCTTGCCTACGGAGCCGTGAGGGGAACGGCACCTCCGTACCTTCAGGCTCTGATCAGTCCCTACACCCAAACGAGGGCACTGTGCTCATCCACCTCTGGCCTGCTGGCCCCCCTACCTCTGAGGAAGCACAGTTCCCGCTCAGCCCAGTCAAAACTGTTCGCTGCTCTGGCAAGCTCCCTCACGACGCCAGGACAGCGGAGTCAATCACCACCTTCCGGAGACACCTGAAACCCCACCTCTTTAAGGAATACCTGAGATAGGATAAAGTAATCCTTCTAACCCCCCCCCCCCCTTAAAAGATTTAGATGCACTATTGTAAAGTGGTTGTTCCACTGGATATCATAAGGTGAATGCACCAATTTGTAAGTCGCTCTGGATAAGAGCATCTGCTAAATGACTTAAATGTAAATGTAAATGTAAACATTCAGCACCTGTAGTCCTGAATAGCTCACCTCCTCAATATGGTCTGACTAACTTGGAGTTTTCTTTTTTGGGGGGAATGCCTTCACCACAGCAGCTTTAACTACCATGACCTGACCTTGATGTCTACCTGAGACTCCAAGCCAAACCCTACAGAGTCAACCCCATCCGAATCCTTCACCTGTAGCCCTTGGCTTCATCCGGTCCGTTCTCATTTCCCCATTCAATTCTCATTCTCACATATATTCCCTGATTCCTCGATAAATATTCAAAATTAATTTCATGTCTGGTCATTAAACAAGTGAAATCGTGTTAGGGATGAACTAACATGCAGGAGGACCAGACTTGCATGTTACACTTTAGTCCCAAAATAAAATCTAAAGGAAGTGGTCATCTATTGTTCCATGTAGTGAATCTGTTGTTCAATGCGTTTGTGTGCGCTAATAGCTAATAGCAATTATATTCATCAGATAATTATTGTTTTATATATATATATATATATATATATATATATATATATATTTATTTATTTATTTATACTTCAAGGGGTGTTAAAATTATAGGTCAAATAGCTAAATGATTCTTGGTATAACCTCCCCCCCTTAAATCTGACCAAAAAGTATTTCCTTCTCTCTGTTTTGCATTGCACCCCTCCTTCTCCACCTTCTTACTCCTTTTTACTTAGGTTTCATCAAGGATCTTTCATTTCCTCAATACATATTCTAAACCAAATTGCATGTCTTGTCCTCAAACTGGTGAATGGTGAGTATTCAGCAGCTGCACACAGACACACACACACACACAGTTCCATGGGGATTAGAGAAAGAATCCATCCTTCATTTCTAGACAGACAATAGGAAGGAAGAATATCTACAACTTTGAAGTCTCCAGACAGACTCTCCACTGTGTAGTCTACTCATTTTCACTGCAGCACTGAAACCACGATGGACGTCAGCAGAAACATTTGGTTTTGAGTGTAAAGGCAGATTTATGACTTAAAGAAGGGAATTTAAATCTCTGTGGGATCACATGTATGAATCAGAAAATATATGTATGTCTGCAGTATGTCTGTCTCTACCTCTCTGTATCTGATATGGTCATACATTTGGCAGGAGGTTAGGAAATGCATCTCGGTTTCCACCTCATTTTGTGGGAAGTGTTCACATAGCCTGTCTTCTCTTGAGACCCAGGTCTGCACAGTCAAAGCTCTCCTTAATTTTGGGTCAGTCACAGTGGTCAGGTCTTCTGCCACTGTGCGCTCTCTGTTTAATGTCAAATAACATTCCTGTTGGCTTTGTTTTTTGTTGATTCTTTCCAATGGGTCAAGTAATTATCTTTTAGTTTTTTCATCATTTGGTTGGGTCTAATTGGGTTGCTGTTCTGGGGCTCTGTGGGGTTTGTTTGTGTTTGTGAGCAGTGTCCCAGCATCAGCTGGCAGAGGGGACTCTTCTCCAGGTTCATCTCTCTGTAGGTGATGTCTTTGTTATGGAAGGTTTGAGAATCACTTATTTTTAAGTGGTTGTAGAAATGAATTGCTCTTTTCTGAATTTTAATAATTAGCTAGAATCATCCTAATTCTACTCTGCATGCATTATTTGCTGTTTTACGTTGTTCATAGATTATGTTTTTGCAGAATTCTGGATGCAGAGTCTCAATTTGGTGGTTGTCCCATTTTCTGAATTCTTGGTATGTGAGCGGACCCCAGACCTCGCAACCATAAAGGGCAATGGGTTCTATAACTGATTAAAGTATTTTAAGCCGGATCGTAATTGGAATGTCACATTTTATGTTATTTTTGATGACGTAGAAGGCCCTTCTTGCCTCGTCTCTCAGATCGTTCACAGCTTTGTGGAAGATACCTATGGTGCTGATGTTTAAGCCGAGGTAGATATCTTTTTTTTTGTGTGCTCCAGGGAAACATTGTCTAGGTGGTATTTGTATTTATGGTCCTGGAAACTTGACTTTTTTTGGAACACCATTATTGTTCTCTTACTGCGATTAACTGTCAGGGCCCAAATATGACAGCATCTGTGCAGAAGATCTAGGTGCTAATGTAGGCCCTCTTTGGTTGGGGACAGAAGCACTAGATCATCAGTTAAAAGTAAGCATTTAACTTCAGAGTATAGTAAGGCCGCAGACTATGCTAGTGCCCTAACCAATTCATTAATATATGTGACACACCACCTCAATTCGGTCCTGTGTAGCAACATTTGAAATTGTGTTTTTTATATTGGATAAAAGTAGAGACTCAGAGCTAGAAAATGGTATATCATACACTACAGTTGAGGAACAATGGGGAAAGTAATTCTGCTTTGAAAGTTGATCAACTAAAAAACTCACTTTTGAGAAAATGGCCCATGAATGTTTTGGTACAGCTACACCCTCTCAAGGCTTAGTCCCACCTACAATAAGAAAAAACTCCAGGTAAACATACACTTTATCTAGTCCTTTGCCTATATCCTAATCTGACTTTGGTGCAGATCATGTTGTTCTTCACATTACTGTCTCTGGTAAACACACTATATCAAATAAAATCTATGTTTATTTGTCAGATGCACAGATACTGAAGGTGTAAACGGTACAGTGAAATGGTTATTTGCATATTTGAGTCTTTTGTTTAGACATGTAGCTACCTAGCTAAACAATTAACCATATCCCAACCCCAACTGTAATGCAGAGTTCAAAACAACTAAAAATAAAATAAAAAACAGACTAGAAAGTCATCCAACTCAGGCATCTTTCTAGAACTCCAACACAGATCATTCACGTAACGTTAGCTAGCGAGCCATCCAGCTAACATTAGCTAGCTAGCTAACTGATTCACTGATCATGTACTCTTCATTGGCAAATAAAGGTGCGGTTCAGGTATGAATCTCTGAGACATTCTTTTTCAGTCATATCAAACTCCATTCTTTAAATGATGATGTGTCTGCATGTATGTATTACAATTATAACAGTGTTAATTAACCACTCCTGTTCCTGGGACATCAATGATTACACATTGTAACTATGCAATAGACTACAAACATGATTGATATGTAATTCATATATACAGGAAAAAAACTATGCATATCTAACTCCCTTCATCTGCATTAATCTGAGGACACAGGATAGTATTTCAATGAGATACTTAATTTCAACCAGTGGAGAATGTAAAACGCTTTATTGAAATAAGTTCATTATCCAGGTGTTATAAATACATAATAAATGCATTATAATTATGATAATTGTTCAATCTGTACTTCAATGCACGTATGGTGTGCATTATAAAACAAGGAAGAAAGACGAGGTGGGGAGAGAGGTGTAGAAGACAGAAAGGGAAAGAGGTAAGAACAGAGGCAGACAGCATATGATTAATGAATTACAGTGCTACCCTAATATTCTCTCAGTTCATCACAATTGCGGTGTCTCCTAACCAGCCTGTTGGCCCGAAGGTTTTCTTAAGAGTGGGTGAGGTGGCGATGACGGGACTGACTTCCTCTCTCACATCAAAACATACCTGTAGACAAGAGACATATGGATAGAGAGAGAGCATGGAAGAGGGAAAGGAACGAGATGGGAACAAGAACAATTTGTTTCAAGTTGGGGAGGGGGGCTAATTGCTGGACAATAGACTATTCAACCTTTACTAAAGAATAGTCTAATAGCTGAGCTAGGTGTGAACCCCCCCCCCCCCCCCATCACAGACCAGATTTGCTCCAACGACCAAGGCGTAGCTTGCTACTCAAGTAATGACTTTTCAAATAAGTTACCTTATTAGTTACCTCATTACAGCCTTGTTTTTTTTTATTCTAACACGGTCTGTCATAGGCGTAGTAAGGATTGGACCAAGGCGCAGTGGGTAAAGTGATCATCTTCTTAATTTATTTGAAGAAAACACTTAAACAAAATAAACAAAACGTCGAAACAGTTCCGTAAGGCAACACAGGCTATACAGGAAAACACCACCCACAAAACACAAGTGATACAAACACAACTAAATATGGCCTCCAATTAGAGACAACGACAACCAGCTGCCTCTAATTGGAGGTCATTACCAAAAACTCAACATAGAAATAGAAAACTAGATATAAACATAGAAATAGATAACATAGAACATAAACCCCAAAACACTGAAACACACAAAACAAACACCCCCTGCCACGCCCTGACCAAACTACAATGACAAATAACCCCTTTACTGGTCAGGACATGACACGGTCAGTCATCATAATCATCAGGAGGTGAAATGCAAAACTGACCTTGGATCATAAACTCTGGGACTACTACATCTCTATCTGTATTTCAATGTAAAGCATCTCTTTAATAATACTTCCTGTTGGTCTGACCTCTCACCTGTGATCATGCTGTGTCCTCTGTGTCAGCCAGTACAGATGCAGGAGGAGTTCACCAAAACAGCTGATATAACCTAGAGGATTTAGGGAGAAGAGGGAGAGGGATGAAGTAAAGAAGAGAGACTGTTATTGTGTGTGTCTGGTCTCACCTGGTGTCCACACTAAGTGGCTACAGAGTACTGTATGCTAAAACCCAGACACATGAGGACAAACAATAGAAGATAATGTCAATAGAAGATACTGTATGTGACGCAGACACTATCAGAGTGTACCTGAAACATTTAAATATAGAGGGCTATGTGTCTCACCACTTGGATATTGCAAGGCTAACCCCCAGGTAAATCATGACTTGGCAGCAACAGATAGTCCAGTGAAAATGTCTGTGTTTATGTGGTGTAAATCTGAAAATTAGCAGCTGATTTCTTAAGGGTTTTTTAATAATTAATCCCCGTTTTGTTCCGTTTGCTTCTGTTTAGGACATTTTTTCAACAAAATTGGCGGGCTGAATACACCCCAGATCACACGTAAACACAGTTCACAGTTTCATAGCAGCCACGTTGTATTCCTTCTCGCATCTACGTTATGCGCTCTCCTCCTTTCACGTTCTCCCTTCGCTTGTGGACTTCAATGCACAACACATCAGCTGTATATGACCAGGAGAAGACAAAAAACCTTTCCAAGCCAAACCGCTACACACAGCCTACATCATTGCCACCATATCAGCTAAAGTAATGTCATAGTCAGCATAGCTAATAGTTTCCCTGTGTTTGATGGCCATAGTTTGTGATTGTAGTGGTATTTGAACACGGCCATAGTCTGTGATTGTAGAGGTATTGTCCCCCCCCCCATTTGCTCCATTCCAGCCATTTTTATAATCCGTTCTCCCCTCAGCAGCCTCCTCTCTGGTTGAAGAGGGTCCATCTTTCTTTTCTTGCTCTCTCCTTTCCTCACCTCTCTGACTCATTCACTTCCTTTCTCTTTTCAGTGACTGTTGTCTTCTTGTATGGGGTAATCCCTCTAATGCTGAGTGATGCAACATAAGACCCATTCCTTATTAAGTAGATCCCTGGTCTCATATCCTCTCCTCCCTTCTCCTCTCCCCATCTCCCTCCTTTCCTCTCCTCTCCAGGCCTCAGCCCACTTATAAAGTAGCAGTTATTGATTTTCTATCCTGTGAACTGGATCTCTCCTCCTTTGGATTGACTCATGCAGTAGGCGGGATGGAGAGGAGAGAGATTTCAAGTTAGAGGGAGTGGACTTACTTTAATCAGACATCCTAATTTGTTTAGAAACACCACAATACCCTGGGTGAGAGAGTGGAGCGAGTGTGTGTGTGTGTGTGTTTGTGTGAGTGAGTGAGTGAGTGAGTGAGTGAGTGAGTGAGTGAGAGAGAGAGAGAGAGAGAGAGAGAGAGAGGGTGGTGAAGATTCACTCAGCATCTCAAAATAGGAGTGCTGATCTGGTATCAGGTCCCCCCTGTAGGATCAGGTCCCCCCTGTAGGATCAGGTCCCCCCTGTAGGATCAGGTCCCCCCCTGTAGGATCAGGTCCCCCCTGTAGGATCAGGTCCCCCCCCTGTAGGATCAGGTCCCCCCCCCTGTAGGATCAGGTCCCCCTCTGTAGGATCAGGTCCCCCCCTATAGGATCAGGTCCCCCTGTAGGATCAGGTCCCCCCCTGTAGGATCAGGTCCCCCCCTGTAGGATCAGGTCCCCCCCTGTAGGATCAGGTCCCCCCTATAGGATCAGGTCCCCCCTATAGGATCAGGTCCCCCTATAGTATCAGGTCCCCCCCTGTAGGATCAGGTCCTCCCCCCTGTAGGATCAGGTCCTCCCCCCTGTAGGATCAGGTCCCCCCCCCTGTAGGATCAGGCCCCCCCCCTGTAGGATCAGGTCCCCCCCCTGTAGGATCAGGTCCCCCCCCTGTAGGATCAGGTCCCCCCTATAGGATCAGGTCCCCCCCTATAGGATCAGGTCCCCCCCTATAGGATCAGGTCCCCCCCCTATAGGATCAGGTCCCCCCTGTAGGATCAGGTCCCCCTCTGTAGGATCGGGTCCCCCTCTGTAGGATCGGGTCCCCCTCTGTAGGATCGGGTCCCCCTCTGTAGGATCAGGTCCCCCTCTGTAGGATCAGGTCCCCCTGTAGGATCAGGTTCCCCCTGGAGGATCAGGTCCCCCCCCCCTATAGGATCAGGTCCCCCCTGTAGGATCAGGTCCCCCCCCGTAGGATCAGGTTCCCCCCCCTGTAGGATCAGGTCCCCCCCTGTAGGATCATGTCCCCCCTGTAGGATCAGGTCCCCCCTGTAGGATCAGGTCCCCCCTGTAGGATCATGTCCCCCCCTGTAGGATCATGTCCCCCCTGCAGGATCATGTCCCCCCTGTAGGATCAGGTTCCCCCTGTAGGATCAGGTCCCCCCCTGTAGGATCAGGTCCCCCCCTGTAGGATCAGGTCCCCCCTGTAGGATCAGGTCCCCCCCTGTAGGATCAGGTCCCCCCTGTAGGATCAGGTCCCCCCCTATAGGATCAGGTTCCCCCTGTAGGATCAGGTCCCCCCCTGTAGGATAAGGTCCCCCCCTGTAGGATCAGGTCCCCCCTGTAGAATCAGGTTCCCCCCTGTAGGATCAGGTCCCCCCTGTAGGATCAGGTCCCCCCCTGTAGGATCAGGTCCCCCCTTGTAGGATCAGGTCCCCCCTGTAGGATCAGGTCCCCCCTGTAGGATCAGGTCCCCCCCTGTAGGATCAGGTTCCCCCCTGTAGGATCAGGTCCCCCCTGTAGGATCAGGTCCCCCCCCCCTGTAGGATCAGGTCCCCCCCCCCTGTAGGATCAGGTCCCCCCCGTAGGATCAGGTCCCCCCCTGTAGGATCAGGTCCCCCCCCTGTAGGATCAGGTCCCCCCCTGTAGGATCAGGTCCCCCCCTGTAGGATCAGGTCCCCCCTGTAGGATCAGGTCCCCCCTGTAGGATCAGGTCCCCCCTGTAGGATCAGGTCCCCCCTGCCCATATAATTATGATCTAAAAAGCAAACCTGATCATATAGCAGCACTCTGAGACTCTTTGTGAATATGGTCCAGAGGCGATAAGGAAAGGCTGAGAATTTAATCACAGACTATGGCCGTGTCCCAATACCCCGCAGAATAACAGACTATGGCCGTGTCCCAATACCCCTACAATCACAGACTATGGCCGTGTCCAAACACCACTACAATCACAAACTATTGCCATGTCACAATACCCCAACAATCACAAACTATGGTCGTGTCCCATTACCCCTACAATCACAGACTATGGCCGTGTCCCAATACCCCTACAATCATAGACTATGGCCGTGTCCCAATACCACTACAATCACAGACTATGGCCGTGTCCCAATACCCCTACAATCACAGACTATGGCCGTGTCCCAATACCCCTACAATCACAGACTATGGCCTTGTCCCAATACCTCTACAATCAAAGACTATGGCCGTGTCCAAACACCACTACAATCATAGACTATTGCCGTGTCCCAATACCACTACAATCACAGACTATGGCCGTGTCCCAATACCCGTACATGCATTCTAAATGGTAGACATTTTAGGAATGCAGAAATATATTGTTTTATTGTATATTAAATGTGTTGTATATGAATGAGTTTCACACCCACCTGCAGCACGCGCTCCAGCAGGTATATCTCACTGGTCACCCCCAAAGCCAATTCTTCCTTCGGTCACCTCTCCTTCCAGTTCTCTGCTGCCAAAGACTGGAACGAACTGCAAGAATCACTAAAGCTGTAGACTCTTACCTCCTTCACTAGCTTTAAGCACCAGCTGTCAGAGCAGATCACAGATCACTGCACCTGTACATAGCTCATCTATAAATAAGCCATCCAATCTACCTCATCCCCATAATGTATTTATTTACTTATCTTGCTCCTTTGCACCCCAGTATCTCTACTTGCACATTCATCTTCTGCACATTCTACCATTCCAGTGTTTAATTGCTATATTGTAATTGCTTTGCCACCATGGCCTATTTATTGCCTTACCTCTCTTATCCTACCTCATTTGCACATGCTTTATATATATTTTTCTACTGTATTATTGATTGTATGTTTGTTTATTCCATATGCAACTCTGTGTTATTGTATATGTCGAACTACTTTGCTTTATCTTGGCCAGGTCGCAATTGCAAATGAGAACTTGTTCTCAACTAGACTACCTGGTTAAATAAAGTTGAAATAAAATAAAATAAATAAAAAAAACTTGGTCTAGTTGTATGACAGCAATGCCTTTAGCACGTATATGATCGACCAAGTCCACGAGGGATCGAATCCCAGAACCACCTCTACTTTGGCTCTAAAATCTATATCCCTAGCTACGCGGCACTAATCCGGTCTGTTCCATAGTACCAACACGGTTATATGAGTAAGGAGTTCCCAGTCTGACTGTATGGGCCGTTCTGGCTCCGACAAGGCTTACTGGTCCAAGGCTTACTGGTCCAAGGCTTACTGGTCCAAGGCTTACTTACTCAGTCTGACAGTGATCTGTGTCAGGGATCTAACTCCAGACAGACGTAAAACAGCCAGTCCCAGTGATGTTTCAATATTTTAATCATTGATAGACAGTTCCCCTGGATTAGCCCTATCAGAAAAAAATACAATGTGATAATAACTGAGTAATTATTCAAACTACACAGCACAGTTCCAATTTGTCAGCCCCCCTCAATCGCCATGTCAGGGCAGGAGCTGCCTTGCTGGAACGGGTTGCTCTCGATTTGATCATTTGAGCAATAATGGAACTTCCTGTGCTTTGTTACCGTGACCCCTGTTACACCGTGACATTTTAGTCATTTAGCAGACGCTCTTATCCAGAGCGACTTACAGTAGTAAATGCATACATTTCATACATTTTTTTTTCTCCGTACTGGTCCCCCTGTGGGAATTGAACCCACAACCCAGGCGTTGCAAACACCATGCTCCACCAACTGAGCCACCGTGGTCCCCGTTAGATCTCTCTCTCTCTCTCTCTCTCTCTCTCTCTCTCTCTCTCCTCTCTCCTCTCTCTCTCTCTCTCTCTCTCTCTCTCTCCTCTCTCTCTCTCTCTCTCTCCTCTCTCTCTCTCTCTCTCTCTCTCTCTCTCTCTCTCTCTCTCTCTCTCTCTCTCTCTCTCTCTATCTCTCTCTCTCTCTCTCTCTCTCTCTCTCTCTCTCTCTATCTCTCTCTCTCTCTCTCTCTCTCTCTCTCTCTCTCTCTCTCTCTCTCTCTCTCTCTCTCTCTCTCTCTCTCTCTCTCTCTCTCTCCTCTCTCTCTCTCTCTCTCTCTCTCTCTCTCTCTCTCTCTCTCTCTCTCTCTCTCTCTCTCTCTCTCTCTCTCTCTCTCTCTCTGCATGCTGGGAATTTTTGGGAGTTTGAGTGTTTGGTGAGGACTCTGTCCTAACTAACTTTCTAGACTCTTGTCTTGATCTTTTCCTTACATTTTATTTTCTATGGTATACGGTTAATGCAATATTTGTTTTAGCGGTATCCACAGTTTTTTTTCAGAGTTAGGGTGGAAGAGGACAGAGTAAGTTTTCTGGGGTTTGCAAGGCGTGGTATGCGCGATGGCTTCTCAGCCTAGCGCGGAGGAGATGCTGTCGATACGGCATGGATTCAGGTGTGTTCCTGAGAATGGAGTTAAGGTGGAGGAGGTTCTGCTCGCGGTCGGCGAACAGGTAGGAGCTGAATTTATACATTCTGCTTCTAGAATGAACAAAGCTGTGGTTGTGTTCATGAAAAGAGAAAATTTGGTTGGTAGGCTAATTGCTAGCGGAATATTTGTAAGGGATGTGTTGGTGCCAGTTTTACCTCTTTCTACCCCTTCGACAAGAGTAGTCGTTGCAAATTTACCTCCGTTTATTACGGACGATCAGATCAGGAAAGAGCTGAGTCGTTTTGGTAAGTTTGCTAGCGGGTTTCGTGTACTGTCGGCAGGCTTTCAGGCAGCTGCTGTTAAGCACGTTGTTTCGTTCCGGAGGCAAGTGTTTATGTTTCTGAACAACAATGAGCAACAGCTAAATGTGCATTTTAAAGTGAGGCATGGGGAGGGGCTCTATGCAGGGTTTGCCAGCACAGACAGTCTACGGTGTTTTGAGTGTGGGGATTTGGGGCATAAGAGCTTTGCATGCCCACATAAAGGCCGTAGACAAAGTGAGGGTACAAGCACTGGTGGGGGAAATCGAGATCAAAGTGCAGGGGGTAATGAGATGCAGACAGCAGAGGCTGGGCCTAGTCATACCAGGGATGGTGGGGTAGCTGAGGCTGGGTCTAGTCAGACTAGAGATGGTGGGGTAGTGGAGGCTGGGTCTAGTCAGACTAGAGATGGTGGTGTAGCGGAGGCTGGGCCTAGTCAGGCTAGAGATGGTGGGGTAGTGGAGGCTGGGCCTAGTCAGGCTAGAGATGGTGGGGTAGTGGAGGCTGGGTCTAGTCAGGCTAGAGATGGTGGGGTAGTGGAGGCTGGGTCTAGTCAGGCTAGAGATGGTGGGGTAGTGGAGGCTGGGCCTAGTCAGGCTAGAGATGGTGGGGTAGTGGAGGCTGAGCCTTGTCAGGCTAGAGATGGTGGGGTAGCTGAGGCTGGGTTTAGCTATGATATGGAGGGTGGTGTAGAGGATGCTAAGTCTAGTCAGGTTATGACAGTGGATGAAGAGAGTACAGTGGGGAAGTGTAAGAGACTAGGGGGGGAGGAGGAGGGTGCCAAGCGGAAAAGGAAAAAGGGTGTGGTTAAAGGCACAATGGAAACTTTGCCTGTTGCTGTGGGAGATGCCCTGACCAGAGAGGAAGGGCAGGTGGTCAGGGTGGGAGATAGAGATGAGGAGGAAAGTGAGTCTGAGGAAGAGGATGAGGAGTTATTTTTTTCAGACTCCTCTTCAATAGGCCCGGAGCTGACAGCCAGTCAAGCAGAGGGGTCTAAGTACACGGTGAGGGAACTGACAAGGTTCCTGAATGAGACCAAGGGGAAAAAAGTCAATCTTGAGGCTTTTTTCCCTGATTCAAGAAAGTTTGTACGATCAGTACAACATGCTGTGAGAAATGAGGGGCATGGTGTCCTCTCACCCAGGAAACGGTTTAGGTTGAGGAAGTGGGTCACAACAGTGCGTAAGGGTCTACCTTCGGACACTGTTTAGATGTATACTTTCTTTCTGACACTGGGGTTTTTGAGCTTTGCTATTGGTCTCTTTCTCTGCTGGCTTTTCTCCCACTTCTTATGGAGACTCTACGGGTAGGCTCGCTCAATATAAATGGCGCCAGAGATGCGGGAAAGAGGAGTGTGTTGGGTGAATATGTAAAACAAAAAAAAGTACAGGTGTTGTTTCTGCAGGAGACACATAGTGATGTATTGAATGAAGTCGATTGGGGGCTCTGGTGGAAAGGGGCAAGTGTGTTGAGCCATGGGACAAATCTTAGTGCAGGAGTGGCAGTCCTTTTTGCACCGGGTCTGTCTGTAAAAATTTGCTCCTCAAAGGAGGTGTGTAGGGGTAGGCTCCTTGTTGTTAAAGCAGAAATTAACAATATGGGGTTTGTCTTTATAAATGTGTATGCGCCTAACACAGGGAGAGAAAGAGGGGTTCTATTTGGGAGTCTTAGACAGGAACTCTCACAGGTAGCGCCTGAGGAGACACTGGTGGTTGGAGGGGACTGGAACTGCACAATAGATTTTACAAAAGACAGAAATGGGGAAGAGCCTCATTCAGTGTCAGTTGGAGTGTTAAGGGATATTATTAATCAGTTTGACCTAGTGGATGTTTGGAGAACTAAACATCCGAACACAAGACAGTATACATGGGTGAAGGTTTTTGGGGCTAGGGTGAGTGCAGCCCGACTTGATCGGTTTTATATGTCTAGGAATCGGAGCAATAGGCTGTTGGGCGCTACCATTCTCCCGGTGGGGTTTTCCGATCATCACATAACCATGGCTCGGCTGTCTATTTCACCAGGGCCCCGGCAGGCATCCTATTGGAAATTCAATGTAAAGCTCTTACAAGATGCCACTTTTTGCGCAGGTTTCCAGACCTTCTGGGAAAGGTGGAGGCAGCGAATAGAGGATTATGAGTCTCTGAGCCAATGGTGGGATGTGGGGAAAGTCCAAATTCGGCTTTTCTGTCAACAGTACACAGCTCTCTCATCCTCAGAGGCTAGGAGAGTTTTGGGGGAACTAGAGCGGTGTATTAGTGAGATGGAGGTACAGATGGTGGGGCAAGGCAATGTAGGCCTCCAGGCTAATTTAGCTGAATTACGCAGGGACCTGGGCAGTTTTTTCCAGGTTAAAGCAAAGGGAGCACTTGTAAGAGCTAGATTCTCCATGCTCAAGGAGATGGATGCTCCCAGCTCCTTCTTCTTTGGTTTGGAAAGACAGAGCAGTGAAGCCAAGGGTATGCATTGTCTACGGCTGTCTGATGGGCGGGTGACCTCTGTGGTGGGTGAGATGCGGGAGCGGACTGTGGAGTTTTATACTGAATTGTATAGGGCAGAAGAGTGTGATCCTGTGTGTGCTCAGGTCTTGTTCACAGGACTCCCTAAACTCTCTCTGGCACAGAGGGATGATTTGGACGTTCCTCTGTTGTCCCATGAACTGGCAGAGGCCGTAACCCAGATGTCCACCGGTCGTGCACCGGGGGTTGATGGACTCCCAGTGGAGTTTTATAAAAAATTCTGGGGAATAGTTGGACGGGACTTCTTTTGCGTGTTGCGTGAATGCGTCGGGGTAGGGGAGTTGCCGATGAGCTGCCGTCGGGCGGCTCTGACTCTCCTGCCCAAAAAAGGAGACTTGTGTGAACTTAAGAACTGGAGGCCTGTGGCATTGCTCTGTGCGGACTACAAGATATTTGCCAAGGTCCTCTCTAACAGACTGAAGTCCCACTTGGACTCGATAGTACATAAGGACCAAACATATTGTGTACCGGGACGCTCAATCACGGACAACTTGTTCTTAATTAGGGACATGTTGGACTTGTCGAGAGGGTCTAATGTGAACTTCGGACTGGTCTCTTTAGATCAAGAGAAGGCTTTTGATAGAGTGGACCATGAGTATCTGTTTAATGTGATGTCTGTGTTTG
Source organism: Salmo trutta (assembly GCF_901001165.1). NCBI lineage: Eukaryota > Metazoa > Chordata > Actinopteri > Salmoniformes > Salmonidae > Salmo > Salmo trutta. Next base: position 4,051,549 of record NC_042970.1, on the reverse strand, counting down.
GGTTTGGGAGGAGTTTTTTGACCTGTGTGAAGCTGTTGTATGCTGGGGCGTCATGCATGGTCAAGGTGGGAGGGGGGCTCAGTAGGCCAGTCTGGGTGAGACGGGGCATTAGACAAGGATGCCCTCTATCTGGGCAGTTATACACACTAGCCATTGAGCCTTTTTTAGGACTGCTACGCAGGAGACTGCAGGGAGTGTGCTGGACAGGCATGGATGTGTTGACAGGAATAGCAGTGTCAGCATATGCAGATGATGTTTCTGTGATGGTCAGGGATGGCCAAGATATGCAGGCACTGGAGACCAGTCTGAAGGTGTACGAGGGAGCTTCTTCAGCTAAGGTAAACTGGGGCAAGAGCAAAGCTCTGTTATGCGGGGCATGGGGGGATAGGGCTCCTCCTCTGCTTCCAGGGGGTTTGCAGTGGGGTTGTGAAGGGCTTAAAGTGTTGGGGGTGTACCTGGGCTCGGAGAGGTGGGTCAGGAAGAACTGGGAGGGGCTGTCACAGGCAGTGGTGTCAAGACTGGCCAGGTGGAGGTGGCTCCTGTCCCAAGTGTCATATAGAGGGAGGGTGCTGATAATTAACAACCTGGTGGCATCTTCCCTGTGGCATAAACTGGCTGTCCTCAACCCCCCCGCCGGTCTGCTCGCAGACCTGCAACGCAAGCTGGTGGACTTCTTCTGGTCGGGCCATCACTGGCTGAGGGCAGCAGTGTTGTATATGACCGTCCATGAAGGAGGACAAGGCCTGGTGGAACTGGAGAGCAGGATGGCTGCGTTCCGGCTAAAGGCGGTGCAGAGACTGCTGTACCATACTGACGTTGGCTGGAGGGAACCAGCATGCGCGCTGCTGAGGAGAGCTGGCGGATTAGGTTTGGATCGGCAGCTGTTCCTCATGAGGCTGGAGAGGCTGAGTACAGCAGGTCTCTCAGACTTTTACTCTGGGGTGCTGAGGGCCTGGCAGCTGCTAAGGCCCACACGAGAAGGGGGTGTGGAGCCTGGGCTGTGGGTGTGGGAGGAGCCTATCTTCCACAACCCAGCCATCCCTTTGAGATCGGTCCAGTCGGCCACCCTGCAGAGACAACTGATGGCAGGGGGTGTAAAAAGGCTGGGTGACTTGAGACTGCTGGGAGAGGAGGGGTGGAAAAGCCCGGAAGTCTTGGCACAGCAAACAGGGATAATGTCTCTTAGGCTGCTGGAGAGATTCCTGGAGGAGGTCCAGGAGGCACTGTCTGAGCCGGTAAGAGGGATGTTTGAGCAGCCAAAGGGAGAGGGGCCACCAAGCTTTCCGCCACTGCAGGTGAAGGCAGAGACTGGAGACTGGCAAGGGGGTCTGGAGGACTTGTTAGATCTTAACACTCCGAGCCTGGGTGAGTTTGAAGGGGTGGGAGGTAAAGCCCTCTACAACCTCTGTGTTAAGGTGAGGAACATTAGGAGCCTAACAGGAGTAAAGGCACATCAGTGGCAGGGGGTATGTGGGGAGGAGAGTATGGTGGGTTTTAGATGGAGGGGGCTCTACAAACCCCCAGCACCAAAGAGGTCAGGGGACCTCCAGTGGAGGGTTCTACATGGAGCCCTGGCCACTAACAGCTGGCTGGCACGGGTTGAACCGGGAGTTGGGCAGGAGTGTCCTTTCTGTAAAATGAAAGAAACAGTGCACCATGTGTTTTCTGTGTGCACCAGGTTAATTCCATTAATGTCTCTGTTGGAATGTCTGTGTGAGAGGTTGGGGGTGGTCTTTACTGTTGGGGTGTTCATAATGGGATACAGGTATTCAAATAAGGAGAAGGCCAAATGTGTTTTGTTGAATTTTCTGTTTGCTCAGGCGAAGTTGTCTATTTGGCTAACAAGGAGGAACAGGGTCAAAGGTGGGGGGATAACAGACCCTTTACTATTGTTTAATGGGATGGTCTCTGCGCGCCTTAGGGTTGAGTTTGAGTTCTATAAAATGATAAAAAGTGTGGAGATGTTTCAGGAGATATGGTGTGTTGGGGGGGCTGTCTGTATAGCTGGGGAAGATGTTTTGGATATACGGTTATAGGAGTGGGTATTGTTTTGAGTATTGTGATGTTGGTGTATGAATCACAGGATGTATTTTTGGTTTTATTTTTAAGGGGGGGGGTTGGGTGGTGAGTTTTAAATGAAATGAGAATGGTTCAATAAAGAAAGACAAAAAGTCAAAAGTCTCTCTCTCTCTCTCTCTCTCTCTCTCTCTCTCTCTCTGCATGCTGGGAATTTTTGGGAGTTTGAGTGTTTGGTGAGGAGGACTCTGTCCTAACTAACTTTCTAGACTCTTGTCTTGATCTTTTCCTTACATTTTATTTTCTATGGTATACGGTTAATGCAATATTTGTTTTAGCGGTATCCACAGTTTTTTTTCAGAGTTAGGGTGGAAGAGGACAGAGTAAGTTTTCTGGGGTTTGCAAGGCGTGGTATGCGCGATGGCTTCTCAGCCTAGCGCGGAGGAGATGCTGTCGATACGGCATGGATTCAGGTGTGTTCCTGAGAATGGAGTTAAGGTGGAGGAGGTTCTGCTCGCGGTCGGCGAACAGGTAGGAGCTGAATTTATACATTCTGCTTCTAGAATGAACAAAGCTGTGGTTGTGTTCATGAAAAGAGAACATTTGGTTGGTAGGCTAATTGCTAGCGGAATATTTGTAAGGGATGTGTTGGTGCCAGTTTTACCTCTTTCTACCCCTTCGACAAGAGTAGTCGTTGCAAATTTACCTCCGTTTATTACGGACGATCAGATCAGGAAAGAGCTGAGTCGTTTTGGTAAGTTTGCTAGCGGGTTTCGTGTACTGTCGGCAGGCTTTCAGGCAGCTGCTGTTAAGCACGTTGTTTCGTTCCGGAGGCAAGTGTTTATGTTTCTGAACAACAATGAGCAACAGCTAAATGTGCATTTTAAAGTGAGGCATGGGGAGGGGCTCTATGCAGGGTTTGCCAGCACAGACAGTCTACGGTGTTTTGAGTGTGGGGATTTGGGGCATAAGAGCTTTGCATGCCCACATAAAGGCCGTAGACAAAGTGAGGGTACAAGCGCTGGTGGGGGAAATCGAGATCAAAGTGCAGGGGGTAATGAGATGCAGACAGCAGAGGCTGGGCCTAGTCATACCAGGGATGGTGGGGTAGCTGAGGCTGGGTCTAGTCAGACTAGAGATGGTGGGGTAGTGGAGGCTGGGCCTAGTCATACCAGGGATGGTGGGGTAGCTGAGGCTGGGTCTAGTCAGACTAGAGATGGTGGGGTAGTGGAGGCTGGGTCTAGTCAGACTAGAGATGGTGGTGTAGCGGAGGCTGGGCCTAGTCAGGCTAGAGATGGTGGGGTAGTGGAGGCTGGGCCTAGTCAGGCTAGAGATGGTGGGGTAGTGGAGGCTGGGTCTAGTCAGGCTAGAGATGGTGGGGTAGCTGAGGCTGGGTCTAGTCAGACTAGATATGGTGGGGTAGTGGAGGCTGGGCTTAGCTATGATATGAAGGGTGGTGTAGAGGATGCTAAGTCTAGTCAGGTTATGACAGTGGATGAGGAGAGTACAGTGGGGAAGTGTAAGAGACTAGGGGGGGAGGAGGAGGGTGCCAAGCGGAAAAGGAAAAAGGGTGTGGTTAAAGGCACAATGGAAACTTTGCCTGTTGCTGTGGGAGATGCCCTGACCAGAGAGGAAGGGCAGGTGGTCAGGGTGGGAGATAGAGATGAGGAGGAAAGTGAGTCTGAGGAAGAGGATGAGGAGTTATTTTTTTCAGACTCCTCTTCAATAGGCCCGGAGCTGACAGCCAGTCAAGCAGAGGGGTCTAAGTACACGGTGAGGGAACTGACAAGGTTCCTGAATGAGACCAAGGGGAAAAAAGTCAATCTTGAGGCTTTTTTCCCTGATTCAAGAAAGTTTGTACGATCAGTACAACATGCTGTGAGAAATGAGGGGCATGGTGTCCTCTCACCCAGGAAACGGTTTAGGTTGAGGAAGTGGGTCACAACAGTGCGTAAGGGTCTACCTTCGGACACTGTTTAGATGTATACTTTCTTTCTGACACTGGGGTTTTTGAGCTTTGCTATTGGTCTCTTTCTCTGCTGGCTTTTCTCCCACTTCTTATGGAGACTCTTCGGGTAGGCTCGCTCAATATAAATGGCGCCAGAGATGCGGGAAAGAGGAGTGTGTTGGGTGAATATGTAAAACAAAAAAAAGTACAGGTGTTGTTTCTGCAGGAGATGCATAGTGATGTGGTGAATGAAGTTGATTGGGGGCTCTGGTGGAAAGGGGCAAGTGTGTTGAGCCATGGGACAAATCTTAGTGCAGGAGTGGCAGTCCTTTTTGCACCGGGTCTGTCTGTAAAAATTTGCTCCTCAAAGGAGGTGTGTAGGGGTAGGCTCCTTGTTGTTAAAGCAGAAATTAACAATATGGGGTTTGTCTTTATAAATGTGTATGCGCCTAACACAGGGAGAGAAAGAGGGGTTCTATTTGGGAGTCTTAGACAGGAACTCTCACAGGTAGCGCCTGAGGAGACACTGGTGGTTGGAGGGGACTGGAACTGCACAATAGATTTTACAAAAGACAGAAATGGGGAAGAGCCTCATTCAGTGTCAGTGGGAGTGTTAAGGGATATTATTAATCAGTTTGACCTAGTGGATGTTTGGAGAACTAAACATCCGAACACAAGACAGTATACATGGGTGAAGGTTTTTGGGGCTAGGGTGAGTGCAGCCCAACTTGATCGGTTTTATATGTCTAGGAATCGGAGCAATAGGCTGTTGGGCGCTACCATTCTCCCGGTGGGGTTTTCTGATCATCACATAACCATGGCTCGGCTGTCTATTTCACCAGGGCCCCGGCAGGCATCCTATTGGAAATTCAATGTAAAGCTCTTACAAGATGCCACTTTTTGCGTAGGTTTCCAGACCTTCTGGGAAAGGTGGAGGCAGCGAATAAAGGATTATGAGTCTCTGAGCCAATGGTGGGATGTGGGGAAAGTCCAAATTCGGCTTTTCTGTCAACAGTACACAGCTCTCTCATCCTCAGAGGCTAGGAGAGTTTTGGGGGAACTAGAGCGGTGTATTAGTGAGATGGAGGTACAGATGGTGGGGCAAGGCAATGTAGGCCTCCAGGCTAATTTAGCTGAATTACGCAGGGACCTGGGCAGTTTTTTCCAGGTTAAAGCAAAGGGAGCACTTGTAAGAGCTAGATTCTCCATGCTCAAGGAGATGGATGCTCCCAGCTCCTTCTTCTTTGGTTTGGAAAGACAGAGCAGTGAAGCCAAGGGTATGCATTGTCTACGGCTGTCTGATGGGCGGGTGACCTCTGTGGTGGGTGAGATGCGGGAGTGGACTGTGGAGTTTTATACTGAATTGTATAGGGCAGAAGAGTGTGATCCTGTGTGTGCTCAGGTCTTGTTCACAGGACTCCCTAAACTCTCTCTGGCACAGAGGGATGATTTGGACGTTCCTCTGTTGTCCCATGAACTGGCAGAGGCCGTAACCCAGATGTCCACCGGTCGTGCACCGGGGGTTGATGGACTCCCAGTGGAGTTTTATAAAAAATTCTGGGGAATAGTTGGACGGGACTTCTTTTGCGTGTTGCGTGAATGCGTCGGGGTAGGGGAGTTGCCGATGAGCTGCCGTCGGGCGGCTCTGACTCTCCTGCCCAAAAAAGGGGACTTGTGTGAACTTAAGAACTGGAGGCCTGTGGCATTGCTCTGTGCGGACTACAAGATATTTGCCAAGGTCCTCTCTAACAGACTGAAGTCCCACTTGGACTCGATAGTACATAAGGACCAAACATATTGTGTACCGGGACGCTCAATCACGGACAACTTGTTCTTAATTAGGGACATGTTGGACTTGTCGAGAGGGTCTAATGTGAACTTCGGACTGGTCTCTTTAGATCAAGAGAAGGCTTTTGATAGAGTGGACCATGAGTATCTGTTTAATGTGATGTCTGTGTTTGGGTTTGGGAGGAGTTTTTTGACCTGTGTGAAGCTGTTGTATGCTGGGGCGTCATGCATGGTCAAGGTGGGAGGGGGGCTCAGTAGGCCAGTCTGGGTGAGACGGGGCATTAGACAAGGATGCCCTCTATCTGGGCAGTTATACACACTAGCCATTGAGCCTTTTTTAGGAATGCTACGCAGGAGACTGCAGGGAGTGTGCTGGACAGGCATGGATGTGTTGACAGGAATAGCAGTGTCAGCATATGCAGATGATGTTTCTGTGATGGTCAGGGATGGCCAAGATATGCAGGCACTGGAGACCAGTCTGAAGGTGTACGAGGGAGCTTCTTCAGCTAAGGTAAACTGGGGCAAGAGCAAAGCTCTGTTATGCGGGGCATGGGGGGATAGGGCTCCTCCTCTGCTTCCAGGGGGTTTGCAGTGGGGTTGTGAAGGGCTTAAAGTGTTGGGGGTGTACCTGGGCTCGGAGAGGTGGGTCAGGAAGAACTGGGAGGGGCTGTCACAGGCAGTGGTGTCAAGACTGGCCAGGTGGAGGTGGCTCCTGTCCCAAGTGTCATATAGAGGGAGGGTGCTGATAATTAACAACCTGGTGGCATCTTCCCTGTGGCATAAACTGGCTGTCCTCAACCCCCCCCGCCGGTCTGCTCGCAGACCTGCAACGCAAGCTGGTGGACTTCTTCTGGTCGGGCCATCACTGGCTGAGGGCAGCAGTGTTGTATATGACCGTCCATGAAGGAGGACAGGGCCTGGTGGAACTGGAGAGCAGGATGGCTGCGTTCCGGCTAAAGGCGGTGCAGAGACTGCTGTACCATACTGACGTTGGCTGGAGGGAACCAGCATGCGCGCTGCTGAGGAGAGCTGGCGGATTAGGTTTGGATCGGCAGCTGTTCCTCATGAAGCTGGAGAGGCTGAGTACAGCAGGTCTCTCAGACTTTTACTCTGGGGTGCTGAGGGCCTGGCAGCTGCTAAGGCCCACACGAGAAGGGGGTGTGGAGCCTGGGCTGTGGGTGTGGGAGGAGCCTATCTTCCACAACCCAGCCATCCCTTTGAGATCGGTCCAGTCGGCCACCCTGCAGAGACAACTGATGGCAGGGGGTGTAAAAAGGCTGGGTGACTTGAGACTGCTGGGAGAGGAGGGGTGGAAAAGCCCGGAAGTCTTGGCACAGCAAACAGGGATAATGTCTCTTAGGCTGCTGGAGAGATTCCTGGAGGAGGTCCAGGAGGCACTGTCTGAGCCGGTAAGAGGGATGTTTGAGCAGCCAAAGGGAGAGGGGCCACCAAGCTTTCCGCCACTGCAGGTGACGGCAGAGACTGGAGACTGGCAAGGGGGTCTGGAGGACTTGTTAGATTTTAACACTCCGAGCCTGGGAGAGTTTGAAGGGGTGGGAGGTAAAGCCCTCTACAACCTCTGTGTTAAGGTGAGGAACATTAGGAGCCTAACAGGAGTAAAGGCACATCAGTGGCAGGGGGTATGTGGGGCGGAGAGTATGGTGGGTTTTAGATGGAGGGGGCTCTACAAACCCCCAGCACCAAAGAGGTCAGGGGACCTCCAGTGGAGGGTTCTACATGGAGCCCTGGCCACTAACAGCTGGCTGGCACGGGTTGAACCGGGAGTTGGGCAGGAGTGTCCTTTCTGTAAAATGAAAGAAACAGTGCACCATGTGTTTTCTGTGTGCACCAGGTTAATTCCATTAATGTCTCTGTTGGAATGTCTGTGTGAGAGGTTGGGGGTGGTCTTTACTGTTGGGGTGTTCATAATGGGATACAGGTATTCAAATAAGGAGAAGGCCAAATGTGTTTTGTTGAATTTTCTGTTTGCTCAGGCGAAGTTGTCTATTTGGCTAACAAGGAGGAACAGGGTCAAAGGTGGGGGGATAACAGACCCTTTACTATTGTTTAATGGGATGGTCTCTGCGCGCCTTAGGGTTGAGTTTGAGTTCTATAAAATGATAAAAAGTGTGGAGATGTTTCAGGAGATATGGTGTGTTGGGGGGGCTGTCTGTATAGCTGGGGAAGATGTTTTGGATATACGGTTATAGGAGTGGGTATTGTTTTGAGTATTGTGATGTTGGTTTGTATCATGTGGTACATGTATGAATCACAGGATGTATTTTTGGTTTTATTTTTAAGGGGGGGTTGGGTGGTGAGTTTTAAATGAAATGAGAATGGTTCAATAAAGAAAGTCAAAAGTCTCTCTCTCTGTCTCTGTCTCTGTCTCTGTCTCTGTCTCTGTCTCTGTCTCTGTCTGTCTGTCTGTCTGTCTGTCTATCTCTCCCTCCATTCATCACCCTCTCTCTCCTCCAACACCAGCACCTCAAATTGATGGATGCAGTCTCATTGAAAACCTTGTCATGTAATTGTCTCTTTTCTTTTGGCAGCAGGTGTGATAGGAGTTGTCTGTGGGGCCACTGTCAGTTTCTGATGGTGCTGCTTTGGCTCTCTGTACATCTCTCCTTTCTTTGGCAGGATGAAACACACGTATATACACCTCTTTTCCTCCCTCCTTCCCTTACTCCCTCGCTCCCTCCATCTTTCCCATCCTCACACTCTCTCTCTCCTCCAGAACAGTGTCCATCTCACCCCCCTTGAAAGAAGACAGAAACAAACTTTGGCAGGCAGAACAAATATTACTGATTCACCAGGTGACACTTCAGAGACCTTAACGTGTCATATATTTAACATTATATTTCCCCACAGTGGCTACTCTATCATCACAACACAGTCTATACCCTCTATCTGTCCCCTCTATCTGTCTCTGTCTCTCTGTACTCTCTCGCTCTGTCTCTCTGTCCCCTCTCTCTCTCTCTGTGCCCCTCTCTCTCTGTCTCTCTGTCCCCTTTCTCTCTCTGTGTCTCTGTCCCCCCTCTCTCTCTCTCTGTCCCCCTCTCTCTCTGTCTCCCTCTCTCTCTGTCCCCCCCTCTCTCTCTGTTTCTCTGTCCCCTTTCTCTCTCTGTCTCTCTCTGTCTCTCTTTCCCCTTTCTCTCTCTGTCTCTCTGTCCCCTCTCTCTCTCTCTGTCCCCCTCTCTCTCTCTCTGTCCCCCTCTCTCTCTGTCTCCCTCTCTCTCTATCTCTCTGTCCCCCCTCTCTCTCTGTCCCCCTCTCTCTCTGTTTCTCTGTCCCCTTTCTCTCTCTGTCCCCCCTCTCTCCCCCTGTCTCTCTATCCCCTCTCTTTCTCTGTCTCCTCTCTGTCTCTGTCTCCCTGTCCCATCTCTCTATATGTCCCCTCTCTCTCGCTGTTCTCTCTCTGTCTCTCAGTCCCATCTCTCTCTATCTATCTCTCTGTCCCTCTATGTCTCTCTGCCCCCCTCCCTCTCTCTCTGTCTCTCTCCTCTCTCTTTCTCTGTCTCTGTCTCCCTGTCCCATCTCTCTATATGTCTCCTCTCTCTCTCTGCCCCCCCTCTCTCTCTGTCTCTCTGTCCAATCTCTCTGTCTCTCTGTTCCCTCTCTTTTTCTCTTTCTCTCTGTTCCCTTTGTCTATCAGTCACTGTGTCTTCTCTCTCTGTCTTTCCCTCTGTCTATTATCTCTTTGCCTCCCTCCCTCTTTCTCCTTCATCCCTCTCTATGTCTCTCTCTCCATCTTTATCACCATGTCATGAATCTCAATGCTCTTTTCAGGTTGTCTGGTCTCGTGTGGTCTCATGTGGTCTCATCTGGTTGTGGAACTGGAGAAATGCGTTCCCTTCCCATGGAAGGATAAATGGAGTTTCACTATCAGCAATACCCACACACTGGCCACGTTTACACCTGGTTCTAACATGAGCCCTTTGTCCTTTTCCTCATTCGGATTGTGCCCACATTTTAGACAGGTGTAGACGATTAAAAGATCCATTGTGAAGTGATTTTGATCAGATCTTACAAGTGTAAAAAAAAAAAAAACAACAAGATCAGGACAAGATCAGGATGAAGGACGCATGTAAGCGTCAGGTATAAACGGGACGACTGAGAGCAGCAATTCAAAACACCAACTATGGCTGATTCACACTATCGGGCTGACCTGAACCGTACTGAGCTGGCTGGGATTGTCCTATCTAGCGGACACTATGGCTTGATGCCTCTCCAGAACAGCTCAGGACAGTTTTGCTTGTCTCCATTTTGGGCCCTAGAGTGTAAATCAGGTGCTAGGTTTCAGCACTACAACCCATCCAATCTGATATGCCTTTTATCAAGGAGAGTAGACCTGATCCTAGATCAGAACTACTACCCATCCAATCTGATAGGCCTTTTATCAAGGAGAGTAGACCTGATCCTAGATCAGCACTACCACCCCTCCAATCTGATAGGCCTTTTATCAAGGAGAGTAGACCTGATCCTAGATCAGCACCACCACCCCTCCAATATGCTGGCCCTTTTTATCAATGAGAGTAGACCTGATCCTAGATCAGCACTACCACCCCTCCAATATGCTGGCCCTTTTTATCAATGAGAGTAAGGGTGGCTTCAGTACTTGTACTATCCCTGTAGTTCGCTTTTACTCAGTCGTTTGGACCGGACATGAAGGGAGAAACCCACAAAGCCTCAGTCTCTCATTAATACTTCATTATCCTTCTAACTACCTACATTTGAACACAATATGCTCATTTAGACGGTTAAACTGCTCTGGAGAAAGGTCACGCAAAGCTACCTTCCAGGACTTATCCTGACACCACCCCCCCCCCCCCCACACACAGACACACACACAGCCCCCCCCCCACCCCCACCCCACCCCACACACAGACACACACACAGCCCTGGCATCAGAACAATTAGGAAGTAATAAGGGAAGCTATCAGTTTCGGTGACAATGAAATAATGTGTTGAGGTTTCAGAGGAGGCAGGACGACAAGCTGTCCTGAACTGTCTGGCAACTAATTACCTCCACTCTGCAGAGGTTACAGAACATTTCCCTTCATAATCACATCAAATTACCCAATTAAGCACATCAGAGAGAGAGAGAGAGAGAGAGAGAGAGAGAGAGAGAGAGAGAGAGAGAGAGAGAGAGAGACCCACAATACCATACAGTAATTCCATGCAGTCCAGGATTTTCTCCCAACGAGATAGAGGCCGTCTGTGGTGAAAACGGACTGGAATCCTTAATGGTGAAACAGCCACGTCATGTTTGTTACAACAACAAAGAAGTTACTGCAAATAAAGGCCACTGTTCTTTCCCCTCAGACGTTGGCCATGATGGAAGAGCACAGTACGTATGTGCTGTCATGTTTCAGCATGCCGCACGATGCTCCTCATCTGCTCCTGAGCTCAGTAACAACAGCAACAACAACAGCAACAACAACAGCAACAACAACAACAGCAACAACAACAGCAACAACAACAGCAACAACAGCAGCAACAACAGCAACAACAACAACAACAACAACAACATCAACAACAACAGCAAAGGCAACAACAACAACAACAGCAACAACAACAACAACAACAACAGCAACAACAACAGCAACAACAACAGCAACAACAACAACAACATCAACAACAACAGCAAAGGCAACAACAACAACAACAACAACAACAACAACAACAACAGCAACAACAACAACAACAACAACAACAACAACAACAGCAACAGCAGCAACAACAACATCAACAACAGCAGCAACAGCAATAACAGCAACATCAATAACAGGAACAACAGCAACAACAACCGAACAAACAACGACAAAAAAATAGCAACAACAACAATAATAGCAACAACAACAACAACAAAAATAGCAACAACCAGTGGCGCTGGTTCCTGCTACTATGGATTCCATCTTTAAATGACTTTCCTGGTTAGATAAAGGTTCAAATTGATTAAGGCCTACATTTAGTCAAATCAAATCAAATTGTATTTGTCACATACACATGGTTAGCAGATGTTAATGCAAGTGTAGCGAAATGCTTGTGCTTCTAGTTCCGACCATGCAGTAATATCTAACAAGTAATCTAACCTAACAATTTCACAACAACTACCTTATACACACAAGTGTAAAGGAATGAAGAAGAATATGTACATAAAAATATACGAATGAGCGATGGTCGAACGGCATAGACAAGATGCAGTAGATGGTATAGAGTACAGTATATACATATGAGATGAGTAATGTAGGGTATGTAAACATTATATAAAGTGGCATTGTTTAATGTGGCTAGTGATACATTACATCAAGATGGCAAGATGCAGTAGACGGTATAGAGTACAGTACATACATATGAGATGAGTAATGTAGGGTATGTAAACATTATGTAAAGTGGCATTGTTTAAAGTGGCTAGTGATACATCTAATTACGTCCATTTTTCATTATTAAAGTGGCTAATGATTTGAGTCAGTATGTTGGCAGCAGCCACTCAATGTTAGTGATGGCTGTTTAACAGTCTGATGGCCTAGAGATAGAAGCTGTTTTTCAGTCTCTCGGTCCCCGCTTTGATGCACCTGTACTGAACTCACCTTCTGGATGATAGTGGGGTGAACAGGCAGTGGCTCGGGTGGTTGTTGTCCTTGCTGATCTTTTTGGCCTTCCTGTGATATCGGGTGGTGTAGGTGTCCTGGAGGGCAGGAAGTTTGCCCCCGTTGTGCAGACCTCACTACCCTCTGGAGAGCCTTACAGTTGTGGGCGGAGCAGTTGCCGTACCAGGTGGTGATACAGCCCAACAGGATGCTCTCGATTGTGCATCTGTAAAAGTTTGTGAGTGTTTTTGGTGATAAGCAGAATTTCATCAACCTCCTGAGGTTGAAGAGGTGCAGCTGCGCCTTCTTCACCACGCTGTCTGTGTGGACCATTTCAGTTTGTCCATGATGTGTACGTCGAGGAACTTAAAACTTTCCACCTTCTCCACTACTGTCCCGTCGATGTGGATAGGGGGCTGCTCCCTCTGCTGTTTCCTGAAGTCCACGATCATCTCCTTTGTTTTGTTGACATTGAGTGTGAGGTTATTTTCCTGACACCACACTCCGAGGGCCCTCACCTCCTCCCTGTAGGCCGTCTCGTCGTTGTTGGTAATCAAGCCTACCACTGTAGTGTCGTCTGCAAACTTAATGATTGAGTTGGAGGCGTGCATGGCCATGCAGTCATGGGTGAACAGGGAGTACAGGAGAGGGCTGAGAACGCACCCATGTGGGGCCCCAGTGTTGAGGATCAGTGGGGTGGAGATGTTTTTACCTACCCTCACCACCTGGGGCGGCCCGTCAGGAAGTCCAGGACCCAGTTGCACAGGGCGGGGTCGAGACCCAGGGTATTGAGCTTAATGACGAGTTTGGAGGGTGCTATGGTGTTAAATGCTGAGCTGTAGTCGAGAACAGCATTCTTACATTGGTATTATTCTTGTCCAGATGGGTTAGGGCAGTGTGATTGCGATTGCGTCGTCTGCGGACCTATTGGGGTGGTAAGCAAATTGGAGTGGGTCTAGCGTGTCAGGTAGGGTGGAGGTGATATGGTCCTTGACTAGTCTCTCAAAGCACTTCATGATGACAGAAGTGAGTGCTATGGGGCGGTAGTCATTTCACTCAGTTACCTTAGCTTTCTTGGGAACAGGAACAATGGTGGCCCTCTTGAAGCATGTGGGAACAGCAGACTGGAATAAGGATTGATTGAATATGTCCGTAAACACACCAGCCAGCTGGTCTACGCATGCTCTGAGAACGCGGCTGGGGATGCCATCTGGGCCGGCAGCCTTGCGAGGGTTAACACGTTTAAATGTTTTACTCACGTTGGCTGCAGTGAAGGAGAGCCCGCAGGTAGTCTGGTCGAGCTAGTGTTTTGTCGGTGTCTGAAGTCTGTGTTGGAGACGTCACATCGTTAAGTAGGTGTCCTCAGTCAGTCCTGCTGTGTTGCTCTGAAGCAAGCGAAGGGAGATGCTGTTCGTTTCTGGATTACCCCCAGGCCCTTGAGGGAGATACTGTTCTGTTATGGATACCCTCAGTCCTTGAGGGAGATACTGTTCTGTTCTGGATACCCCCTGGCCTTCAAAGGGAAAGATAAAGAGCGTCCATGTTTGTTATCAGCACCTGCTTACAGGCAGTAGGCTGAAGCAATCCCAGTACTCCTCTACCCTAAGGCAGAACCAATCACAGGCCTTCTCTCCCCCAGGCAGCAGGCTGAACCAATGAGGATGGAGATGAGGATGATGGGGAGAAGAGTCAAGCTGGAGATAAAATTGTCTTTGGGTAGGGAGATGGGGAGATGGAGGGAGAGAGAGAGAGAGAGAGAGAGAGAGAGAGAGAGAGAGAGAGAGAGAGCATTGCGTTTGTCCCTCACCTCAGAATAAAGGAGAACTCCAAGACGATATGAGAAGGCAGCCAGATGAGTGAAGGTGATATTTGACGATGAGAAGAAGGGGAAAAGGATAGGGCGGCAAGGAGAAACTCCCCTCTGTGTAAGCTGTGCGAGGGGAGGAGGGCGATTGGGGGAGAAAATATCACAGCTCACCCTGACCAGACAACGGAGGGTAGAGAAATCGATGAAGATGAGAGAGAGGGACAGACACAGAGAGAGAGACAGACAGAGACAGAGAGAGAGAACGAGACAGAGACAGAAACAGAGAGACAGAGACAGACACAGAGAGAGACAGAGACAGACACAGAGAGAGACAGAGAGAGACACAGAGAGAGAGACAGACAGAGAGAGAAACAGAGAGACAGAGACAGAGAGAGAGAAAAAGAGACAGAGAGAGAGAAAAACAGAGAGACAGAGACAGAAACAGAGAGACAGAGACAGAGAGAGAGAAAAAGAGACAGAGAGAGAGAAAAAGAGACAGAGAGAGAGAAAAAGAGACAGAGAGAGAGAAAAAGAGACAGAGAAAGAAAAAGAGACAGACAGACAGACAGACAGACAGACAGACAGACAGACAGACAGACAGACAGACAGACAGACAGACAGACAGACAGACAGACAGACAGACAGACAGACAGAATTACCTGGAAGGATTCCTACTTATCCCCAAGGACTATACAGCAAATGCTCTGGCAAACCAACGACCAGCAAAAGAAGCAGAAACCTGAAACTACCATTCAACCTGGAACTGAGTGAGTAATGTTAAGCCAGAAGCTACTTTTAAAGCCAAGAAGAAAAACAAATTACAATTATCTATTTTACTTTATAAAGACCGAATGCTAAGATAAGGCTAACAAGCTTGCTAGGACTGAACAGATCTGAGCTGCAACTTCAAGTAGAACTGAAATGGGGAAGTAAGAGGTGTCAAAGCCCAACAATGGTAGGACACTTTCAGGCCTTTGAAGCCCCCAGCTCCATGGCTTCCCCCTGTCCAGAGGTACACAATACACTATCCCCTGAGAAGGCACGGAAAGAGCTACTCATGGACTATCCAGAGGCACGTTTAGCTGATTGCTACAAAATAAAATAGGAGCGTAAGCAACTTAACCTTTTGGGGGTTTGGGGTCCATTCAACAAACAAGAATTCACAAAATGGGACAAACACCAAATTGTGACTCTGTATGCAGAATTCTGCAAAAATATCCACCGTGTACAACATAAAATACAAAATATTGCACGCAGAGCAGAATTAGGACGAAACCTGCTAAATATCAAAATCCAGAAAAGAGCCGTTAAATTCTACAATAAAAATCCAGAAAAGAGCTGTTAAAACCTACAAACACCTAAAAGGAAGCGATTCCAATAACAAAGCCATCACCTACAGAGAGATGAACCTGGAGAAGAGTTCCCTCTGCCAGCTGGTCCTGGGGCTCTGTTCACAAACACAAACAGACCCCACAGAGCCCCAGGAGAGCAACACAATTAGACCCAACCAAATAATGAGAAAATGACTTGACATATTGGAAAGATTAACAAAGAAACTGAGCAAACTAGAATGCTATTTGGCCCTAAACGGAGAGTACACAGTGGCAGAATACCTGACCACTGTGACTGACCCAAACTTAAGGAGAGCTTTAACTATGTACAGATTCAGTAAGCATAGCCTTGCTATTGAGAAAGGCCGCCGTAGGCAGACCTGGCTCTCAAGAGAAGACGGGCTATGTGCACACTGCCTACAAAATGAGGTGGAAACTGAGCTGCACTTCCTATCCTGCCAAATGTATGACCACATTAGAGACACTTATTTTCCTCAGACCCTGACGGACCCACAAAGACTTCGAAAACAAACCCACTTCTGATCAACTCCCATATCTTTTGGGTGAAATACCACAGTGTGCCATCACAGCAGAGAGATATGTGACCTGTTGCCACAAGAAAAGGTCAACCAGTGAAGAACAAACACCATTGTGAACACAACCCATATGTATTTTTATTTATTTATATACCATTACAACAGATGTACATAGACATCATTCCTTTGGAACTTTTGTGAGTGTAATGTTTGCTATTCGTTTATGATCTACTTCACTTGCTTTGGCAAAGTAAACATATGTTTCCCATGCCAATAAAGCCCGTTGAATTCAGTTGAGAGAGAAAGAGAGAGAGAAAGAAAAACAGAAACAGAGAGAGGAAAGAGATTGAGAGAGAGAGAGAGAGAGAGAGAGAGAGAGAGAGAGAGAGAGAGAGAGAGAGAAAGAGAAAGAGAAACAGAGAGAGGAAAGAGAGAGACAGAGAAACAGAAAGCGAGAGAGAGAAACAGAAAGCGAGACAGAGAAACAGAAAGCGAGACAGAGACAGACAGAGACAGAGCGAGAGAGGCAGATAGGAGATACATAAATGGAGAGAGAGAAATATAGGGAATGTAGAGAGAAACAGTAGACGAGAAACACATCATCACGCAGAACAAAACCCCTCTGCAGTTCATCCCAGTATTGATCCGCAGCAGGGCCTGAATACCCATTACAGTTTGTCCTGCTGATGCTGTTGACTCAAAAGATGAATGTGTCCCAAATGGAACCCTATTCCCTATATAGTGCAGTACTTTTGACCAGGGCCCATTGTGGATAGTGTGTCATTTGGGATGAACCTTTTGTTCTTGTTGGAATACTTAGGATCTTTGTTCTCTGTGTGACTATAAAAGTTTTTTTTTCTCTCAGTTTATCTTTTCTGTACAACAGCAACCGTGTTTAAAGTACAGACGATTCTTAGTATGCAATGGCTTGGGACATTGACTTCCCTGTAGGCCTTCCCTGTAGATCAGTTGGTAGAGCATGGTGTTTGCAACGCCAGGGTTGTGGGTTCGATTCCCACAGGGGGCCAGCACAGCAAAAAAATAAAAATAAAAAGTGTTTAGAAATGAAATGTATATATTCACTACTGTAAGTCTCTCTGGATAAGAGCGTCTGCTAAATTACTAAAAGGTAAAACAAATTGACTGAATGCACTAAACAGGAACATAAAAAATAAAATAAAACAAATGAAAAAGGGGAGAAGAAAGTATCATAAAGCACCTTACAGTACACATGTAACATCTACTACTATCTATGATATGACCTGTTGAAGACCATCTTTTAACTCGTTTTGGTTTATGGTTAAAATGATAGTGATCGTGAATGTGTTTTTTTGATAGTGATCTCTTCTTGTGATAACCTGGAACTACCAGCTATTTTCACTGGGAATATTTTGTCCATATTACTACAGTAACCTTTTCAAACTGACCCAGAAACAGTCTACAACTGTCCAGACATATTAGATAAACAACACTACTGTCACTTAGGTATAATAAGGATCGGGAGACAGGCGCAGGAATGCGTAACAGGGTTTTTTATTGACCCACATTGCAGCGTGCCATTTAAAGGCACGGGGACGAATGCCAAACACGTATACAAAACACAGGATTGAAACCCAAACAAAATAAAAAATAAATGATGGGTACTTTCAATAAATGCACGGGACGAGACCCATAATCATCTGATCAGTACACGAAAGCCAAAACAACACAGCACAGGTACTCACGCGAACAACAGACATTGTAACAATAAATCGACAGAACAATGGAGAACAAAGGGCACACTTATACAATTACTAAACACCAGTCTCAACATCAACAGTGAAGAGGCGAGCTCGGGATGCTGGCTTTCTAGGCAGAGTTGCAAAGAAAAAGCCATATCTCAGACTGGCCAATAAAAACTGGACTGAGATATGGCTTTTTCATGTTTTTTTTTATGTTGAGACTGGTGTTTTGCGGGTACTTTTTAATGAAGCTGCAAGTTGAGGACTTATGAGGCGTTTCTCAAACTAGACACTCTAATGTACTTGTCCTCTTGCTCATTTGTGCACCGGGGCCTCCCACTCCTCTTTCTATTCTCGTTAGAGACAGTTTGCACTGTTCTGTGCAGGGAGTAGTACACAGCATTGTACTAGATCTTTAGTTTCATGGTAATTTCTCGCATAGTATAGCCTTCATTTCTCAGAAAATAATAGACTGACGAGTTTCAGAAGAAAGTGATTTGTTTCTGGCCATTTTGAGCCTGTAATTGAACCCACAAATGCTGATGCTCCAGATACTCAACTAGTCTAAAGAAGGTCAGTTTTATTGCTCTTTAATCAGGACAACAGCTTTCAGCTGTGCTAACATAATTGCAAAATAGTTTTCTAATGATCAATTAGCCTTTTAAAATTATAAACTTGGATTAGCTAACACAACGTGCCATTGGAACACAGGAGTGATGGTTGCTGATAATGGGCCTCTGTACAACTACGTAGATATTCCATAAAAAAATCTGCAGTTTCCAGCTACAATAGTAATTTACAACATGAACAATGTATACGCTGTATTTCTGATCAATTTGATGTTATTTCATCATGCTGATACAGCGCAATGGACAGAAAATAGTTGTATTTTGTTGTTTATTTTTCAGGTCTGGTAAAATCACCAAAAAAATAACATTCCTTTTTGGCTATTCAACACCCTAAAAATGCCACTTTCTCTACTTTGCCGAAATTCCACAAGAATGTTACAAAACTTCCAGGGCGCCGTGGTCATTTTGGACATTTTCCAAAAAATCCCACTTCTCTCTCATTGCACCAAATGTTTACTTTCTATGACTTCCTATGATCAAACATGACAAATAGATATTATAGGTTGATTCATGGCTTAAAATAGTGATATATATATATATATATATATATATATATATCATATATATATATATATATATATATCATTTGGTCAGTATAAATGCCATTTGGACATTTCTAATGCCATTTGGACATGGTTCACTGACTTTTGGGTTCGGAAGCCGACTTCCTATGATCATGTATGGCAAATGGATATAACATCGTGATTTGTTACTTATGTATGGCATTTGGACATTTCTTATGCCATTTGTCCATGGTTCACTGACTTTTGACTTCCTATGATCATATATTGCAAATGGACAAAACATGAGCCTTATGGACAAACTCAATAAAATAAGACAAAGGTATGTTCATACAGTTATTATAGACATATAATTGAAAAAACAAATAACGGCAAAAAAATCGAAAAATTGTCAATTTTTGAGAAGTAAAAAAAACAACATTTTCAAAATTTGACCTTTTGGTCTTGACTTTGTGTCCATTTGCAATATGAAAATCTACGGAGCGCCCTCGCCATCTTTGGGATTTTTGTTGTATGGCACTTGGCATTTTCCATATGCAACTTGCCACATGGTTTGGATGAACTGCCGTCCATGTAAAAACTTTTTTGGGGAAAATGGTCCAGAAAGCACTTTTTTAGAGGGGGTTGTATTTTATCATTTAAAAACAAAAATCTAAATTTGACCTTTGGGTCTTGACTTTGTGTCTATTTGCAATATGAAAATCTATCTCCATCTTTGGGATTTAGACTCCATATGCGAATTGATTACCCCTCATTTATCTTCAGAGTTCGTACTGTTAGGTGACATAAACTGGGATATGCTTAACACCCCGGCCATCCTACAATCTAAGCTAGATATCCTCAATCGCACACAAATGAACCTACAAGGTGCAACCCAAATCCGTAAACACGGCACCCTCATAGATATCATCCTGACCAACCTGCCCTCTAAATACCTGTACACCTCTGCTGTCTTTAACCAGGATCTCAGCGATCACTGCCTCATTGCCTGTGTCAGTAATGGGTCTGCAGTCAAACGACCACCCCTCATCACTGTCAAACGCTCCCTAAAACACATCAGCGAGCAGGCCTTTCTAATCGACCTGGCCCGGGTATTCTGGAAGGATATTGACCTCATCCCGTCAGTAGAGGATGCCTGGTTATTCTTTAAAAGTGCTTTCCTCACCATCTTAAATGAGCATGCCCCATTTAAAAAATGTAGAACTAAGAACAAATATAGTCCTTGGTTCACCCCAGACTTGACTGCCCTTGACTAGCACAAAAACATCCTGTGTCGTACTGCGTTAGTATTGAAAATCCACCGCGATATGCAACTTTTCAGGGAAGATAGGAACCAATATACACAGTCAGTAATGAAAGCAAAGGCTAGCTTTTTCAAAGAGAAATTTGCTTCCTGTAGCACTAATTCCAAAAAGTTTTTGGGACACTTTAAAATCCATGGAGAATAAGAGCACCTCCTCCCAGCTGCTCAATGCACTTGGGTTAGGAAACACTGTCACCACCGATAAATCCACGATAATCGAGAATTTCAACAAGCATTTTTCTATGGCTGGTCTTACTTTCCACCTAGCTACCCCTACCCCAACCAACAGCTCTGCACCCCCGCAGCAACTTTCCCAAGCCCCCCCCCCCCCCGCTTCTCCTTCACCCAAATCCAGACAGCTGATGTTCTGAAAGAGCTGCAAAATCTGGACCCCTACATATCAGCTGGGCTAGAAAATCAGGACCCTCTCTTTGTAAAATTATCCACCGCAATTGTTGCAACCCCTATTACTAGCCTGTTCAACCTCTCTTTTGTATCGTCTGAGATCCCTAAAGACTGAAAAGTGGGCACGGTCATCCCCCTCTTCAATGGGGGAGACACTCTAGACCCAAACTGTTATAGATCTATATCCATCCTGCCCTGCCTTTCTAAAGTCTTCGAAAGCGAAGTTAATAAACATATCACCGAACATTTCAAATCCCTCCATACCTTCTCCGCTATGCAATCTGCCGAGCTGGTCATAGGTGCACCTCAGCCACGCTCAATGTCCTAAACGATATCATAACCACGTTAAAATAAAGTACTCTGCAGCCGTCTACATCGACCTGGCCAAGGCTTTCGACTCTGTCAATCACTGTCTCATCGGCAGACTCAACAGCCTTGGTTTCTCTAATAACTGCCTCACCTTATTCACCAACTACTTCTCAGACAGAGTACAGTGTGTCAAATCGGAGTGCTTGTTGTCCGGACCTCTGGCAGTCTCTATGGGGGTTTCACAGGGTTCAATTCTCGTGCCAACTCTATTCTCTGTATATATCAAGGATGTCGAATTGGCTGCTGGTGATTCCTTGATCCACCTCTACGCAGACGACACCATTCTGTATACATCTGGCCCTTCTTTGGACACTGTGTTAACAAACCTCCAGACGAGCTTCAATGCCATACAACATTCCTTCCATGGCCTTCAACTGCTCTTAAATGCTAGTAAAACTAAATGCAAGATTTTTACCCAATCACTGCCCGCACCCGCCCACCCGACTCTATGTAAACTGGAAACCACATATCCTGAGGCTGCATTTATTGTAGCTGTGGATTTTAACAAGGCTAATCTGAAAACAAGGCTCCCTAAATTTTATCAGCATATCAAATGCGTAACCCGGGCTGGCAAAACCCTGGATCATTGTTATTCTAACTTCCACGACGCCTACAAAGTCTTCCCCCATCCTCCTTTCAGAAAATCTGACCACGAATCCATTTTGTTGCTCCCAGCCTATAGACAGAAACTAAAACAGGAAATGCCCGTGCCCAGGTCTGTTCAATGCTGGTCTGACCAATCAGATTTCACGCTTCAAGATTGCTTTGATCACGTGGACTGGGATAAATTCCGCATAGCGTCGGACAATAACGTTGATAAATACGCTGATTCGGTGAGCAAGAGATTATTAGCAAGTGCATCAGTGATGTTGTACCCACAGCGTCTATTAAAACATTCCCCAACCAGAAACCATGGATTGATGGCAGCATTCACGCAAAACTGAAAGAGCGAACCACTGCTTTTAATCAGGCGAATACAAACAGTGTAGCAATTCCCTCGGCAAGGCAATCAAACAAGCTAAGCGTCAGTATAGAGACAAAGTAGAGTCGCAACGGCTCAGACACGAGAGGTATTTGGCAAGGTCTACAGTCAATCACGGACTACAAAAAGAAAACCAGCCCCGTCGCGGACCACGATGTTTTGCTCCCAGACAAACTGAACAAATTCTTTGCTCGCTTTGAGGACAATACAGTGCCACCGACACGGCCCGCTACCAAAACCTGCGGGGTCTCCTTCACTGCAGCCAACGTGAGTAAAACATTTAAACGTGTTAGCCTTTGCAAGGCTGCCGGCCCAGACGGCATCCCTAGCCACGTCCTCAGATTATGGCAGACCAGCTGGATTGTGTGTTTATGGACATATTTAATCAACCCTTATTCCAGCCTGCTGTGCCCACATGCTTCAAGAGGGCCACCATTATTCCTCTTCCCAAGACAGCTAAGGTAACTGAGCTAAATGACTATCACCCCGTAGCACTCACTTCCGTCATCATGAAGTGCTTTGAGAGACTAGTCAAGGACCATATCACCTCCACCCTACCCGACACCCTAGACCCACTCCAATTTGCTTACCGCCCAAATAGGTCCACAGACGACGCAATCGCAATCACACTGCACACTTCACTAACCCATCTGGACAAGAGGAATACCTATGTAAGAATGCTGTTCATCAACTACAGCTCCGCATTTAACACCATAGTACCCTCCAAACTCGTCATTGAGCTCGAGACCCTGGCTCTCGACCACGCCCTGCGCAACTGGGTCCTGGACTTCCTGGGAAACAACATCTCCACTCTGCTGATCCTCAACACTGGCGCCCCACAAGGGTGAGTTCTCAGCCCTCTCCTGTACTCCCTGTTCACCCATGACTGCGTGGCCATTCACACCTCCAACTCAATCATCAAGTTTGCAGACGACACTACAGTGGAAGGCTTGATTATCAACAACGACGAGACGGCCTACAGGGAGGAGATGAGGGCCCTCGGAGTGTGGTGTCAGGAAAATAACCTCACTATCAACGTCAACAAAACAAAGGAGATGATCGTGGACTTCAGGAAACAGCAGAGGGAGCAGCCCCCTATCCACATTGATGGGACAGCAGTGGAGAATGTGGAAAGTTTTAAGTTCCTTGGCGTTCACATCAGTGACAAACTGAAATGGTCCACCCACACAGACAGCGTGGTGAAGAAGGCACAGCAGCGCCTCTTCAACCTCAGGAGGCTGAAGAAATGTGGCTTGTCACCAAAAACTCTCACAAACTTTTACAGATGCACAATCGAGAGCATCCTGTCGGGCTGTATCACCTCTTGGTACGGCAACTGCTCTGCACACAACTGTAAGGCTCTCCAGAGGGTAGTGAGGACTGCACAACGCATCACCGGGCGTAAACTACCTGCCCTCCACGACATCTACACCACCCGATGTCACAGGAAGGCCAAAAAGATCATCAAGGACAACAACCACCTGAGGCACTGCCTGTTCACCCCACTGTCATCCAGAAGGCGAGGTCAGTACAGGTGCATCAAAACGGGGACCGAGAGACTGAAAAAGAGCTTCTATCTCAAGGCCATTAGACTGTTAAACAGCCATCACTAACATTGAGTGGCTGCTGCCAACATACTGACTCATCTCTAGCCACTTTAATAATAAAAAATTGGATGTAATAAATGTATCACTAGCCACTTTAAACAATGCCACTTTATATAAATGTTTACATACCCTACATTATTCATCTCATACGTATATACTGTACTCTATACCTACGTGTGTTTATCCCATGTGTTACTCTGTGTTGTTGTTTGTGTCGCACTGCTTTGCTTTATCTTGGCCAGGTCGCAGTTGTAAATGAGAACTTATTCTCAACTGGCCTACTTTGGTTAAATGAAGGTGAAATAAATAAAAACAAATTGTTTCGGGCATTGATGCAGTTATAGCCCCTGTATCAACTTTTGTTGACTCTTTTATTAGACCACTTGCAGAACATGCACACCTCCTTTGTAAAGGTCACCAGCATTGCCAATATGATCTCATTATTGAAGCCATGGAACATTTTCTTCTGCAAAGAAGAATGATGATGATGATATGAATGAACTATTATAACTATATAACTACCTTAATACTTCTGCAAAGTGACGCTAATGAACTATTTCTGAGGAAGCACAGTTCCCGCTCAGCCCAGTCAAAACTGTTCGCTGCTCTGGCACCCCTATGGTGGAACAAGCTCCCTCACGACGCCAGGACAGCGGAGTCAATCACCACCTTCCGGAGACACCTGAAACCCCACCTCTTTAAGGAATACCTAGGATAGGATAAAGTAATCCTTCTAACCCCCCCTAAAAGATTTAGATACACTATTGTAAAGTGGTTGTTACACTGGATATCATAAGGTGCATGCACCAATTTGTAAGTCACTCTGGATAAGAGCGTCTGCTAAATGACTTAAATGTAAATGTAAATGTACTGCTATGGGATCCCCTATGGCATCTAACTATGCTAACTTGTATGTGTGTTACATGGATTCTCAAACGTTTTCTTGTCCCATTATTATGTGGAAATATTTTTTGTTCTATGGAGGGGTGATGCAAAACAGCTCCAGGCATTCCATGCTTTTCTTAACTCTTGTTCTGAGCACCTGAGATTTACTATTCAATCTGACACACGTCAAATAGTTTTCCTTGATCTTCTGATTTTGTGTGAGGATAACGCTCTATAATCTTTACAAGAAACCTTCTGATCGTAACAGTTTGTTGAGGGCTGATAGCTTTCACCTGGTTTCCTTGAAAAACAGTTTGCCCTTGTGTGGCAGAGGGAGTTTTAGGCCCTGGCAATAGGACCGCAGAAACCTAACCAAATCCTGGTTAACTCTCTCCACCTGCCCATTACTCTCGGGGTGAAACCCTGAGGTCAGGCTGACCGAGACCCCTAGACGTTCCATGAATGCCCTCCAGACCCTCGATGTGAACTGGGGACCCCGATCAGACACTATATCCTCAGGCACCCTGTAGTGCCGGAAGACGTGTGTAAACAGGGCCTCCACAGTCTGTAGGGCCATAGGGAGACCGGGCAAAGGAAGGAGATGGCAGGACTTAGAAAACAGGATCGTGGTGTTTCCTTGTGACAGAGGAAGATCCGTCACGAAATCCACCGATAGCTGTGACCACGGCCGTTGTGGAACGGGTAGGGGTTGTAATTTCCCTCTGGGCAGGTGTCTAGGTGCCTTGCACTGGGCGCACACCGAGCAGGAGGAAACATAAACCCTCACGTCCTTAGCTAAAGTGGGCCACAAGTACTTCCCACTAAGACAGCACACACTGTCCGACCGATGCCAGGATGACCAGAAGAGGGTGACGTGTGGGCCCAACAGATCAATCGATCGCGGACATCAGACGGAACGTACAGATGCCCAACTGGACACTGGGTGGGAGTGGGCTCCGTACGTAACGCCCGCTCGATGTCCGCGTCAACCTCCCATACCACCGGTGCCATCAGGCAAGAAGCTGGAAGTATGTGAGTGGGATCCGTGGACCGCTCCTCTGTGTCCAGGACAGTGCGTCTGCCTTAGCGTTCTGGGAACCTGGTCTGTAGGATAGGGTGAAAACAAAACGGGTGAAATACATGGCCCACCTTGCCTGGCGAGGGTTCAGTCTCCTCACCACCCGGATGTACTCCAGATTGCGGTGTTCAGTCCAAATGAGGAAAGGGTGTTTAGCCCCCTCAAGCCAATGCCTCCACGCCTTCAGAGCCTTGACAACAGCCAACAGCTCCTGGTCCCTTACATCATAGTTTCACTCGGCCGGGTTGAGCTTCTTCGAAAAGAAAGCACAGGGGCGGAGCTTTGGTGGCGTACCCGAGCGCTGAGACAGCACAGCTCCTATCCCAGCCTCGGACGCGTCCACCTCTACTATGAATGCCAAGGAGGGATCAGGATGAGCCAGCACGGGAGCCGAGGTAAACAGAGCCTTCAGGTGACCAAAAGCCCTGTCCGCCCCAGCTGACCACTGCAGTCGCACTGGTCCCCCCTTCAGCAAGGAGTTAATGGGAGCCGCTATCTAACCAAAGCCCCATATTAACCTCCGTTAGTAGTTGGCAAACCCTAAGTTGGCAAACACACATGTGCGCAACAGGGAGCTCTGGGCGAGTCGGGTGCCTACTCACCTGGGATGATCCACCAGTGCCCTGCCTGCTGCCTCGACTCCCTGGGGAACCTCCCCAGAACCGACCAGCAGTGTGCCCTCTGCGGCCACAGGTGGTGCAGGAAACGGGCCCCCCCCCCTCCGGTCACCCTTAGAGCAGCACCTCCGAGCTCCATAGGTGTAGGATTGGAGGTGCTGGGGGATGGAATGGACGGACCCCGATCCGGACGTCCGCGGGTGGCTAACAGGTTATCCAGCCGGATGGATAAATATACCAGCTAGTCGAGGGTAAGGGTGGTGTCCCTGCATACCAGCTCCCAACGAACGTCCTCACGTAGACTACACCGGTAATGGTCGATCAGGGCCCTCTCATTCCATCCCGCGCTGTCAGCCAGGGTCCTGAAGTCCAGTGCGAAATCCTGTGCACTCCTCATCCCCTGTCTGAGTTGGAGCAAGCGTTCCCCCGCTGCTCTCCCCTCAGGTGGATGATCGAATACTGCCCGGAAGTGGCAGGTGAAATCCTCATTGCGGACCAACGCTACGTCTATTCCTCCCCATTCGGCATTGGCCCACTCAAGCGCTTTCCCCGACAAACAGGAGATGAGGGCGGACATGCTCTTGTGTCCTGAGGGAGCCGGGTGGACGGTCGCAAGGTAGAGCTCCAACTGGAGCAGGAACCCCTGGCACCCGACAGCCATCCCATCATACGCCCTCGGGAGCGAGAGCCGAAAGAATTAGACAGAAATATGGCTGAGATACAAAGACAATTCAAGGAGAAGGTGTAGAAAGTGGTCAGATTAATACTTCCATTGAGAAAATCCAAAACAAATCGAGACATGATCTCTTTCAAGTACAGTCTGGCAAAAAATAAGCATTCTTGCGTACTCACCACTTGCTATTCAAAGTGCTCTGAACAAATTAAGGGAATCGTTCACAAACATTGCCACATTCTAAGATCCGATGACAGTAACAGTAATGTGTTTGCGGACCCTCCCTTGGTCGTATTCTCGCAGGGCAGAAATCTCAGAGATCAATTGGTTTACCATCCCAAAATATCCCTGCACAACGTCTATTTGCGCCTCTCCTAGATGGAAACTACAAGTGTAATGGCTGCGCTCAATGCAATGGCACTTACAAATGTAGATCCTTCAAACACCCCCAAACAGGGAAACAGATCCCAATCAAAGGTGTTATCATGTGCTCCAGTAAGGCAGTTACTTATCTTATAACTTGTCATTGTGGTAAAAATGATGGTAAAACAAAGCACAAATTAAAAGTACGAATCTCGGAGCATCGTAGCACCATAAGTTGTAAAAACTTGACCACTTTTTGGAAGCGAACCACACAATTTCGTACCTACGTTATAATGGCATCGAACATGTCATCCTCCCTAGGAGAATGAGAGGCTGCCTGGATCATTAATTTAAGGAGCCTTGCTCCCTTCGGTCTCAAAGTAGACTTTGATCTTAAGCATTCTTGTGATTTTGCTATTGTAAATGTTTGTAGGCCTATGTAGCCAAATTGTATCTTTGATCATATCCTATCCATTCATGTTTTTATAGGTTTTATTTATAACGGCGGACAAGCCACCAGGGCGAGACTCGTCGAGGCCTGGTGACAGACGGAGTCTACATCACACGGCGGTGGCTCCATCTGCTGGACTTGCAAGGTCATCGACGGGTCCTCCGGCCAGGACTAATTGGGGCTGATTGAGGCTGGTGAGTAATCAAGGGTCTGATTGCTCACCAGCCGTACAGGGCCCATGAAGCTGCCAGGATGGCAGCACACGGGAGGTTTGGAGGTAGTGAGAGGTTGCTACCGAATAGACGTCCTCACAATCTGCTAGAAAAAAGGGGATAGATGTTCTACCACAGAGCAATCCCCGGAGCCCAGAAGACGGTAACCCAGAAGAGGTCTCCTGGAGGAGAACATTTTCTTCTCTTTTTTTTAAATTATTTTAATAAACACCCTTGAAACTGAGGTATGACACATCTGATCTGTGTAAATGTCTTGATCAAACCCCCTTGTCTGCCACACTGTAAACTAACCAATTATATCAGGCCACACCGGGCCATTATTACAGACACATGTGTCCTTTGACACTATATAAACTAGTGACCCGCAGTGTTTGTCATTCTATCCTGGTTATTCAATTATTGCATCTGAGCTCTTAGAGTGAGGATCTCCTTTTCTTGTTTAAGTGTTCTACTCTACTACCCAGCACCACTCCTAAACCGGTGTCCTACTCCACTAGTCAGCACCTCTCCTAAACCGGTGTTCTACTCCGGTTGTCAGAACCTCGCTTAAACAGGCGTTCTGCTCCGGTAGCCAGCACCTCACGTAAACAGGTATGTGTTTCTTTCACCTCCAGATTAACCTGTTACGCAGTAAACCGCACTCTACTGTCAAAAAGCTCTAAAATTATGCCGAGGGATAATTCCTTGCCTGACACTGGTCAAAGACCCAAACAAAACTGCTTTGAATACAGCCAAAGGGAGCACGATAAGATAATTTAATCTGAGACCTTTTTTGACATGCAGGGGGGTAACTCTAACTTCCCGAAAGAACTGTTAAACAACTGCAACCTGGCCAAGATAAAGCAAAGCAGTGTGACAAAAACAACAGCGCAGAGTTACAAGTGGGATAAACAAAAGTACAGTCAATAACACAATAGAAAAATCTGTATACAGTGTGTGCAAATGAAGTAAGGAGGGAAGGCGATAAATACGCCATAGTGGTGAAGTAATTAGAATTTAGCAATTAACACTGGAGTGATAGACGTGCAGATGAGGATGTGCAAGTAAAAATAGTGGTGTGCAAAAAGCAGAAAAACAAAAACAAATATGGGACGAGGTAGGTAGTTGGTTGGATGGGCTATTTACAGATGGGCTGTGTACAGCTGCAGCGATCGGTAAGCGGCTCTGACAACTGATGCTTAAAGTTTGTAAGGGAGATATAAGTCTCCAACTTCAGCAATTTTTGCAATACGTTCCAGTCATTGGCAGCAGAGAACTGGAAGGAAAGGCGGCCAAAGGGGGAGTTGCCATTGGGGATGACCAGCGAAATATACCTGCTGGAGTGCGTGCTACGGATGGGTTTTGCTATGGTGACCAGTGAGCTGAGATAAGGCGGGGCTTTACTTAGCAAAGACTTATAGATGACCTGGAGCCAGAGGGTTTGGCGACGAATATGTAGCGAGGACCAGCCAACGACAGCATACAGGTCACAGTGATAGGTAGCATATGGGGCTTTGGTGACAAAACGGATGGCACTGTGATAGACTACATCCAATTTGCTGAGTAGAGTGTTGGAGGCTATTTTGTAAATGACATCGCCGAAGTCGAGGATCGGTAGGATAGTCAGTTTTACGAGGGCATGTTTGGCAGCATGAGTGAAGGATACTTTGTTGCGAAATAGGAAGCCGATTCTAGATTTAATAATGGATTGGAGATGCTTAATATGAGTCTGGAAGAAGAGTTTACAGTCTAGCCAGACACCTAGGTATTTATAGTTGTCCACATATTCTAAGTCAGAACCATCCAGAGTAGTGATGCTAGTCAACTCAAACTAAATGCATGCTCTCCAATCGCTGCCCGCTCCAGCCCGAAGAGCAAGCATTTAGTTTTACTTGCGTTAAAGAGCAGTTGGAGGCCAAAGAAGGAGTGTTGTATGGCATTGAAGCTTGTTTGGAGGTCAGTTAACACAGTGTCCAAAGAAGGGCCAGATGTATACAGAATGGTGTCGTCTGCGTAGAGGTGGATTAGAGAATCACCAGCAGCAAAAGCGACATCCTTGATATATACAGAGAAAAGAGTCGGCCCGAGAATTGAACCCTGTGAAACCCCCATAGAGACTGCCAGAGGTTCGGACAACAGGCCCTCCGATTTGACACACTGAACTCTGAGAAATTGTTGGTGAACCAGGCGAGGCAGTCATTAGAGAAACCAAGGCTGTTGAGTCTGCCGATAAGAATACAGTGATTGACAGAGTCGAAAGACTTGGCCAGGTCGATGAAGACGACTGCACAGTACTGTCTTTTATCGATGGCGGTTATAATATCGTTTAGGACCTGAACGTGGCTGAGGTGCACCCGTGACCAGCTCGGAAACCAGATTGCATAGCGGAGAAGGTACGGTAGGATTTCAAAATATTGTATTACTTGTGTTCTTCTTTCCTTATCATATGTAAAACTCAATGATTTATGTCATTTGTTGTGGTACAGATGTGTGTTTAGTTTTAGTATCCGGATAAGAAAGTGTCCGATCACGGAAAATTCCATGTAGATTTTTTTAAGTAACGTCAGTCACTAAAACAGGTGTTCTTTATTTTGTAAGGAACTGAATAAAAAGTCATTTTACTGTGAACAAGTTATTTCTTTCAGAGCTTGAGTAAAACAATAACTTGAATTGATATTTACATGCCATGACTTTTTCTTTCATTATAACCTTGTTTGCCATCTGTTTATTGTCTTAATTAAATGACTGATAAGAGAATTTATGAAGAATGACAACAGCCTTTAATTGCTGCCTTTCATCTGGTTTCTTTGTTTACTTACAACAACAGACAACATAACATGTGTAATTCAAGAGTGTTACTCATTATAACATTTTTTTAGGACTTATCTCCATCATTATTACAAAGTCTATTAAGAAAAATTATGAAGTAGACTGGGATGGTACTGAAAATTAAGGTCTAGTGAAAAACATGAGTTGGCGCACACTCAAAAAAGTTAGCAGAGGTGCTGACTAACAGAGAGTAAACTGTTAGCAGGGGTGCTGCCTAATGGATAGTAAACTGTTAGCAGAGGTGCTGCCTAACAGAGAGTAAACTGTTAGCAGAGGTGCTGCCTAACACAGAGTAAACTGTTTAGCAGAGGTGCTGACTAATGGAGAGTAAACTGTAGAGTAATGTTTTGGATAAACCACCAATGTTTTGGCATCACAGAGTAGTAAATTAATGGGAGCTTAAATGTACAGTGCACAGTGCATTTGGAAAGTATTTAGACCTCTTGATTTTTTCTATATTTTGTTACGTTACAGCCTTTTTCTAAAATTAATTGAAAAAAAGAATCCCTCAATCTTCATAATGACAAAAAAAATAATTAAATGACAATTGTTACGAATCCCTTTGGCCCAGCGGTCTAGGGGGGGATGGATACGAGACCCGTAACATAAATCATGCAAATTTTAATCGTGACAAGTAACAGTGAGAACCAAAAACCACAGACAACTACAATCTACCGTCAAACTCTAATGGTTTATTTATAAACACACGGTAATGGGGTGTGAGAAAAGGGGCTGAGCTGGACCCAAGCAAAGAAACAATAATCCAAAAACACCCCTAAACTAGACTAGCCTACCTCAATAACAGCTAGCTAACTAACCAAAAATACAGAGGGTGGTCCGCCCAGTTCTAACTAGGGTACTTAGACACAGTATTCCTACGGGTAATGTAGGCCCATGGGCGACTTGTCTTGGTACCCCCTTTTCCCACCAAACAAACAAACAGTCAAACAACAAAACAATACTCACAGGATTACCGGACAAATGTGACATGTAGTTGCAAAAACAAAAGAGATCGAGATCGAGAGAGAGAGAGATCGATCGAGAGAGAGAGAGAGAGAGAGAGAGAGAGAGAGAGAGAGAGAGAGAGAGAGAGAGAGAGAGAGAGAGAGAGAGAGAGAGAGAGAGAGAGAGAGAGAGAGAGAGAGAGAGAGAGAGAGAGAGAGAGAGAGAGAGAGAACAGAAAGATTGATCTGGGGAGAAAACAACTGACTGAGTTTTTAAACCAAGGGAAAGGGGCTGTGATAGGTTGAGGGAAAAGGAACAGGTGTCTTCTGATTGGGGACTGATTGATGACTGATTGGGGAGTGATGATTGTCACCTGTGAGGAGGAGAAGGAGAGAAAAGAAACACAGGATACACACTTGTATCCGTAACAACAGTATTCAGACCCTTTAGGCAATACTTTGTTGAAGAACCTTTGGCAGCGATTAAATCCACGAGTCTTCTTGGGTATGACGATACAAGCTTGGCACACCTGTATTTTGAGAGTTTATCCAATTCTTCTCTGCAGATCCTCTCAAGCTCTGTCAGGTTTGACGAGGAGCGTCTCTGCACAGCTGTTTTCAGGTTCCTCCAGAGAAGTTTGATTGGGTTCAAGTCCGCCCTCTGGTTGGGCCACTCAAGGACATTCAGAGACTTGTCCTGAAATCACTCCTGTGTTGTCTTGGCTGTGTACTTAAGGTTGTTGTGCTGTTGGAAAGTGAACCTTCGCCCCAGTCTTAGGTCCTGAGCTCTCTGGAGCAGGTTTTCATCAAGGATCTCTCTGTACTTTTCTCTGTTCATCTTTCCCCCGATCCTAACCTGTCTCCCAGTCCCTGCTGCTGAAAAACATCACCACAGCAAGATGCTGCCACCACCATGCTTCACCGTAGGGATGGTGCCAGGTCTCCTCCAGATGTGATGCTTGGCATTCAGGCCAAAGTGTTCAATCTTGGTTTCATTTGACCAGATAATCTTGTTTCTCATGGTCTGAGAGTCCTTTAGGTGCCTTTTGGCAAACTCCAAGTGGGCTGTCATGTGCCTTTACTGAGGAGTGGCTTCCATCTGACCACTCTACCATAAAGGCCTGATTGGTGGAGTCCTGCAAAGATGGTTGTCCTCCTGAAAGGTTCTCCCAAATCCAAATATACTAAATTGTCTAAAAACCTGTTTTTGGTTTTTCGTTATGGCGTATTGTGTGTAGATTCATGAGGATGTATTTTTATTTCATCCATTTTAGAATGAGGCGATAGCATAAAAAAAAAATTGTAAAAAGGGAAAGGGTCTGAAAACTTTCCAATACACTTGATCGATCGATGGAAGGGGGAGAGAGAGAGAGTTAAAGCATCCATAGTCTGTGTTGTTTTAATATTATATGTCCATGGGAAGCAATTATGGTGACTGTAAGTGTATTTAAACATTTCCTATTTAAAACAAGTTGTTGTTTTGTTTAGAATTTGATTAGAAATATTCACTCTCTTTTCAGTAGTTTGTATTTATTTTGGATCCCCATTAGTTCCTGCCAAGGCAGCAGCTACTCTACCTGGGGTTTATTATGGATCCCCATTAGTTCCTGCCAAGGCAGCAGCTACTCTTCCTGGGGTTTATTATGGATCCCCATTAGTTCCTGCCAAGGCAGCGGCTACTCTTCCTGGGGTTTATTATGGATCCCCATTAGTTCCTGCCAAGGCAGCGGCTACTCTACCTGGGGTTTATTATGGATCCCCATTAGTTCCTGCCAAGCCAGCAGCTACTCTTCCTGGGGTTTATTATGGATCCCCATTAGTTCCTGCCAAGGCAGCAGCTACTCTTCCTGGGGTTTATTATGTATCCCCATTAGTTCCTGCCAAGGCAGCAGCTACTCTTCCTGGGGTTTATTATGTATCCCCATTAGTTCCTGCCAAGGCAGCAGCTACTCTTCCTGGGGTGTATTATGGATCCCCATTAGTTCCTGCCAAGGCAGCGGCTACTCTTCCTGGGGTTTATTATGGATCCCCATTAGTTCCTGCCAAGGCAGCGGCTACTCTTCCTGGGGTTTATTATGGATCCCCATTAGTTCCTGCCAAGGCAGCAGCTAATCTTCCTGGGGTGTATTATGGATCCCCATTAGTTCCTGCCAAGGCAGCAGCTACTCTTCCTGGGGTGTATTATGGATCCCCATTAGTTCCTGCCAAGGCAGCAGCAACTCTTCCTGGGGTTTATTATGGATCCCCATTAGTTCCTGCCAAGGCAGCGGCTACTCTTCCTGGGGTTTATTATGGATCCCCATTAGTTCCTGCCAAGGCAGCGGCTACTCTTCCTGGGGTTTATTATGGATCCCCATTAGTTCCTGCCAAGGCAGCGGCTACTCTTCCTGGGGTTTATTATGGATCCCCATTAGTTCCTGCCAAGGCAGCGGCTACTCTTCCTGGGGTTTATTATGGATCCCCATTAGTTCCTGCCAAGGCAGCAGCTACTCTTCCTGGGGTGTATTATGGATCCCCATTAGTTCCTGCCAAGGCAGCAGCTACTCTTCCTGGGGTTTATTATGGATCCCCATTAGTTCCTGTCAAGGCAGCAGCTACTCTACCTGGGGTTTGTTATGGATCCCCATTAGTTCCTGCCAAGGCATCAGCTACTCTTCCTGGGGGTTTATTATGGATCCCCATTAGTTCCTGCCAAGGCAGCAGCTACTCTACCTGGGGTTTATTATGGATCCCCATTAGTTCCTGCCAAGGCAGCAGCTACTCTTCCTGGGGTTTATTATGGATCCCCATTAGTTCCTGCCAAGGCAGCAGCTACTCTTCCTGGGGTTTATTATGGATCCCCATTAGTTCCTGCCAAGGCAGCAGCTACTCTTCCTGGGGTTTATTATGGATCCCCATTAGTTCCTGCCAAGGCAGCAGCTACTCTTCCTGGGGTTTATTATGGATCCCCGTTAGTTCCTGCCAAGGCAGCAGCTACTCTTCCTGGGGTTTATTATGGATCCCCGTTAGTTCCTGCCAAGGCAGCAGCTACTCTTCCTGGGGTTTATTATGGATCCCCATTAGTTCCTGCCAAGGCAGCAGCTACTCTTCCTGTGGTTTGTTATGGATCCCCATTAGTTCCTGTCAAGGCAGCAGCTACTCTTCCTGGGGTTTATTATGTATCCCCATTAGTTCCTGCCAAGGCAGCAGCTACTCTTCCTGGGGTTTGTTATGGATCCCCATTAGTTCCTGCCAAGGCAGCGGCTACTCTTCCTGGGGTTTATTATGGATCCCCATTAGTTCCTGCCAAGGCAGCGGCTACTCTTCCTGGGGGTTTATTATGGATTCCCATTAGTTCCTGCCAAGGCAGCAGCTACTCTTCCTGGGGTTTATTATGGATTCCCATTAGTTCCTGCCAAGGCAGCAGCTACTCTTCCTGGGGTTTATTATGGATTCCCATTAGTTCCTGCCAAGGCAGCAGCTACTCTTCCTGGGGTTTATTATGGATTCCCATTAGTTCCTGCCAAGGCAGCAGCTACTCTTCCTGGGGTTTATTATGGATCCCCATTAGTTCCTGCCAAGGCATCAGCTACTCTTCCTGGGGTTTATTATGGATCCCCATTAGTTCCTGCCAAGGCAGCAGCTACTCTTCCTGGGGTTTATTATGGATCCCCGTTAGTTCCTGCCAAAGCAGCAGCTACTCTTCCTGGGGTTTATTATGGATCCCCGTTAGTTCCTGCCAAAGCAGCAGCTACTCTTCCTGGGGTTTATTATGGATCCCCGTTAGTTACTGCCAAAGCAGCAGCTACTCTTCCTGGGGTTTATTATGGATCCCCGTTAGTTCCTGCCAAGGCAGCAGCTACTCTTCCTGGGGTTTATTATGGATCCCCATTAGTTCCTGCCAAGGCAGCAGCTACTCTTCCTGGGGTTTATTATGGATTCTCATTCGTTCCTGCCAAGGCAGCAGCTACTCTTCCTGGGGTTTATTATGGATTCCCATTAGTTCCTGCCAAGGCAGCAGCTACTCTTCCTGGGGTTTATTATGGATCCCCATTAGTTCCTGCCAAGGCAGCAGCTACTCTTCCTGGGGTTTATTATGGATCCCCATTATTTCCTGTCAAGTCAGCAGCTACTCTTCCTGGGGTTTATTATGGATCCCCATTAGTACCTGCCAAGCCGGCAGCTACCCTTCCTGGGGTTTATTATGGATCCCCATTAGTTCCTGCCAAGCTGGCAGCTACTCTTCCTGGGGTTTATTATGGATCCCCATTAGTTCCTGCCAAGGCAGCAGCTACTCTTCCTGGGGTTTATTATGGATCCCCGTTAGTTCCTGCCAAAGCAGCAGCTACTCTTCCTGGGGTTTATTATGGATCCCCGTTAGTTACTGCCAAAGCAGCAGCTACTCTTCCTGGGGTTTATTATGGATCCCCGTTAGTTCCTGCCAAGGCAGCAGCTACTCTTCCTGGGGTTTATTATGGATCCCCGTTAGTTCCTGCCAAGGCAGCAGCTACTCTTCCTGGGGTTTATTATGGGTTCAGATTCGTTCCTGCCAAGGCAGCAGCTACTCTTCCTGGGGTTTATTATGGATTCTCATTCGTTCCTGCCAAGGCAGCAGCTACTCTTCCTGGGGTTTATTATGGATTCCCATTAGTTCCTGCCAAGGCAGCAGCTACTCTTCCTGGGGTTTATTATGGATCCCCATTAGTTCCTGCCAAGGCAGCAGCTACTCTTCCTGGGGTTTATTATGGATCCCCATTATTTCCTGTCAAGTCAGCAGCTACTCTTCCTGGGGTTTATTATGGATCCCCATTAGTACCTGCCAAGCCGGCAGCTACCCTTCCTGGGGTTTATTATGGATCCCCATTAGTTCCTGCCAAGCTGGCAGCTACTCTTCCTGGGGTTTATTATGGATCCCCATTAGTTCCTGCCAAGGCAGCAGCTACTCTTCCTGGGGTTTATTATGGATCCCCGTTAGTTCCTGCCAAAGCAGCAGCTACTCTTCCTGGGGTTTATTATGGATCCCCGTTAGTTACTGCCAAAGCAGCAGCTACTCTTCCTGGGGTTTATTATGGATCCCCGTTAGTTCCTGCCAAGGCAGCAGCTACTCTTCCTGGGGTTTATTATGGATCCCCGTTAGTTCCTGCCAAGGCAGCAGCTACTCTTCCTGGGGTTTATTATGGGTTCTCATTCGTTCCTGCCAAGGCAGCAGCTACTCTTCCTGGGGTTTATTATGGATTCCCATTAGTTCCTGCCAAGGCAGCAGCTACTCTTCCTGGGGTTTATTATGGATCCCCATTAGTTCCTGCCAAGGCAGCAGCTACTCTTCCTGGGGTTTATTATGGATCCCCATTATTTCCTGTCAAGTCAGCAGCTACTCTTCCTGGGGTTTATTATGGATCCCCATTAGTACCTGCCAAGCCGGCAGCTACCCTTCCTGGGGTTTATTATGGATCCCCATTAGTTCCTGCCAAGCTGGCAGCTACTCTTCCTGGGGTTTATTATGGATCCCCATTAGTTCCTGCCAAGGCAGCAGCTACTCTTCCTGGGGTCCAGCAAAACCAAAGCAGTTTATACCATTTTTAATACATTTCAATACATTCACAACACACAGGCCCCTAATCCACCACTACCACATATCTACATTACTAAATCATGTGTATGTACAGTGCGTATGTTATCGTATGTGTGTGTGTGTGTGTGTGTTTGCATGTGTGTGTGCCAATGTTTGTTGCTTCACAGTCCCCGCTGTTCCATAAGGTGTTTTTATTTGTTTTTTAAATCTGATTCTACTGCTTGTGTCAGTTACTTGATGTGGAATAGAGTTCCATGTAGTCATGGCTCTATGTCGCACTGTGTGCCTCCCATAGTCTGTTCTGGACTTGGGGACTGTGAAGAGACCTCTTGTGGCATGTTCTGTGGGGTATGCATCGGTGTTCGAGCTGTGCGCCAGTAGTTCAAACAGACAGCTCAGTGCATTCAACATGTCAATACCTCTCATAAATACAAGTAGTGATGAAGTCAATCTCTCATCCACTTGGAGCCAGGAGAGATTGACATGCATATTATTAATATTAGCTCTCTGTGTACATCCAAGGGCCAGCCATGCTGCCCTGCTCTGAGCCAATTGCAATTTTCCTAAGTCCCTTTTTGCGGCACCTGACCACATGATTGAACAGTAGTCCAGGTGCGACAAAACTAGGGCCTGTAGGACCTGCCTTGTTGATAGCCTGTAGGACCTGCCTTGTTGATAGTGTTGTTAGTAGGTAGACCAGCACTTCTCCCCATCTTAGCTACTGTTGAATCAATATGTTTTGATCATGATAGTTTACAATCCAGGGTTACCCCAAGCAGTTTAGTCACCTCTACTTGGTCAATTTCCACATTATTTCTAAGCAGATTTAGTTGAGGTTTAGGGTGTCGTGAACAATTTGTCCCAATTACAATGCTTTTAGTTTTAAAAATATTTAGGACTAACTTATTCCTTTTCACGCATTCTGAAACTAACTGCAACTCTTTAAGTGTTGCAGTCATATCAGTCCCTGTAGTAGCTGACGTGTATAGTGTTGAGTCATCCACATACATAGACACTGGCTTTACTCATTAGTAAAGATTGAAAAAAGTAATGGGCCTAGACAGCTGCACAGGGGAATTCAAAATAAAATCAAATGTATTGGTCACACATATGGTTAGCAGATGTTATTGCGAATGCTAGCGAAATGCTTGTGCTTTTAGTTCCGACAGTGCAGCAATATTTGAGACGGTAAAGGTGGCTTTTTTTTGAGATAGTGAAGGTGGCTTTACTATTCTTAGGTAGTGAATTTAATCTTGCTTATTGACAACATTTGGCATGTCCATACTCAACCATAATGCAATTTACAGTAGGCCTAGGTCCTATATCAGTGTGAATGCTATGTATGTCTGTGACCGACCACCTCTTTTCAGTCTTATGTTGCAACATTTTCAATTGCGTTTTTTTACGTTGGATGAAAGTAGAGACTCGAAAGTGGTACAGAAAGTGGTATATCATACACTAAAGTTGAGGAACAATGGGAAAGTAATTCTGCTTTGAAATTTGATAAACTTGTAAACTTCCTTTAGAGAAAATGGCAATTGAATGTTTTGGTACACCTACTGGAGAGCTCTTTGTCTACACTCATTCAGCATAGATCACACTCTTTAAGGATTCACATGTGAGGCAATGTGCTAAACAGAGGGAGAAAGTAGTAGCCTACAAGAAGGAAAAACTCCAGGTAAAAATACACTATCTAGTCCTTGGCCTACATCCTAATCTGACTTTAGTGCAGGTCATGTTGTTCTTCACATTGCCATCTCTGGTAAACACACACTATATCAAATAAAATCAAAAGTTTATTTGTCACATGTACGGGATACTGAAGGTGAAAACGGTACAGTAAAATTGTTACTTGTATATTTGCATAGCAGCATTATCAAAACTAGGAAGTGTCCAGAAAAAAAAATGATTTTATAAGTATTAGATGACCCAGACAATAAATGTATGGGTCATGTGAAGGAAACGCCACATCTAGCTGGAAGTGGATGGGTCACTATTGTCTAGACATGTACACATTTTCATGAGATACAATAGATGGCCGTGATCACCCCCATACCCCTTTTAAGTCTGTTTTGTTTGTACAGCTTGTTTTGGCCCAAATTGTGTCAAGGTCACTCCGGGTTCACACTGACCGTGTGTAGAAAGCAGTCCGTCGCAAATTTTTCCCACTGATCTTTTGTCGAATGCGCCTGATAAATTCAGGGCAGCAATGGGCAGCCCCCCCCCTTGGGTTGTGCCATGGCGGAGATCTTTGTGGGCTATACTCGGCCTTGTCTTCAGACAGTAAGTTGGTGGTTGTAGACATCCCTCTAGTGGTGTGGGGGCTGTGCTTTGGCAAAGTGGGTGGGGTTATATCCTGCCTGTTTGGCCCTGTTCGGGGGTATCATCGAATGGGGCCACAGTGTCTTCTGATCCCTCCTGTCTCAGCCTCCAGTATTTATGCTGCAGTAGTTTGTGTCGGGGGGCTAGGGTCAGTCTGTTACATCTGGAGTATTCTCTTGTCTTACCCGGTGTCCTGTGTGAATTTAAATATGCTCTCTCTAATTCTCTCTTTCTCTTTCTTTCTCTCGTTGGACCTGAGCGCTAGGACCATGCCTCAGGACTACCTGGCATGATGACTCCTTGCTGTCCCCAGTCCACCTGGCCATGCTGCTGCTCCAGTTTCAACTGTTCTGCCTGCGGCTACGGAACCCTGACCTGTTCACCGGACGTGCTTGTTGCACCCTCGACAACTACTATGATTATTATTATTATTTGACCATGCTGGTCATTTATGAACATTTTAACATCTTGACCATGTTCTGTTATAATATCCACCCGGCACAGCCAGAAGAGGACTGGCCACCCCTCATAGCCTGGTTCCTCTCTAGGTTTCTTCCTAGGTTTTTGGCCTTTCTAGGGAGTTTTTCCTAGGGAGTTTTTCCTAGCCACCGTGCTTCTTTCACATGCATTGCTTGCTGTTTGGGGTTTTAGGCTGGGTTTCTGTACAGCACTTTGAGATTTCAGCTTATGCTATATAAATAAAAAAAATAAAAAAATTGGTTGATTTGATTCAATGTTGTTGAGAGCAGTAGCAACACCTTTTCAGTTCTCCATGGCTAACGTTTAACTGTATCTTTAAATAAAAAAAGACGTGGTAGAATAGAGTATCCACAAATACTGAGCAGCTCACGTTATTGACAGAAGCTACATGGCAGACCAATCTGAACTCATCTTTCGGCATGTCCAGCCCATTCATTATGTGACAACCTTCCCAATCTGTCTGTCAAATTATTTCTCTTTGCTCTTGTTTTCCTTATTAGGATGTCGGTGGGCGGGTGGTCAGCGAAATGGAACACACCTGCGCTCGGCTGTGTCCTGGGATAAATACACCTTTTCCCCATTCATTGAGGAGACTCTCCATCCAGACACACTGTTGGATTTTGGTTGTGACATTTTTGTGGCCGTTTTGTTTGTTTGCTTTGACATCTTTCAACACCCCTCATTATCACATTTATGCACGCCAACACTCATTTACACTACTGATTAAACACACCATTGTTAATTGTATTTAGATGACTTCAGTTAATAAATCAATTTTTGTTATTCCTTATCTCCACATTATCTCCCTTTTTGTTACGGATTTTGAGCCGGTTCTTGACAATCATCTCAGCCAATCATGGCCAGTGGGAAGATTCCTGTCTTTTTCAGTGGCTAAACCAACTCGATGACATACAAGTTAAGGCACATGAAAAAATTGACATGTTCCAGAAGGCATTTCAGCCCAAAAACGCATTTTAAAAAAAGTACGTTAAAATGCCTCTCTTAGAGGAAGTCAGTGACGTGTGACAAACTTCTTGAAACGGATCACATATTTCCATATTTTAGCCATACAAATATGTTAAAGTTAACATGTTTAGCAAAGATGGGATAGGTCTCCATTTTGTTATTTTGATTCTGTAAGCTGTTTAACAAACTATAACAGACTTAACATTGGAATTGGAGTTGATTCCAAGGCAATACATAAATTACCGTAAATACACAACTTGAAGCAACCAGATATTTAGCCATGGGGCACATTCTGATTGGCCAGTGAGAGGCCAAGCCTAACACACACTAAACTTTACTCATCAAAAAAAACAACCATTTCGCACCACCGCCAGCATTGCGGCAATCATTTTTTTTTGTCGTGAAAAAGAAATACAAATATTTCTGACACCCCCTGAACCTACAGCGCTACCACCCAGCGCTTAGATCAAATCACATTTTATTGGTCAAATACACATATTTAGCAGATGTTATTGCGGGTGTAGCGAAATGCTTGTGTTGACTATTGTCTTAGATTTTTTTTTAAATAGAGCCATCAGGGTTCAACTCCAGCTTCAACTGACAGTTTGAATAATATGTGCCTTTTTTAGGGCTGGGCTCCAGACGACTCTATCAGCCAATCAGGGCTGTATGTATAAATATATTGAAATGTTTACCACACCCACACAGTTGGACTGAACATTTCATTGGCTCAGGAAAATACATTATTACAAATATATATTTTTGGAGAAAAAAAAAAGATAAAACACACAGTGATTTATTAGACATAAGGTGATGATTTA
This sequence comes from Salmo trutta, assembly GCF_901001165.1. Classification (NCBI taxonomy): domain Eukaryota; kingdom Metazoa; phylum Chordata; class Actinopteri; order Salmoniformes; family Salmonidae; genus Salmo; species Salmo trutta. The sequence goes on along the minus strand of NC_042970.1, from coordinate 4,009,804 downwards.
AAATATGAATTAAAAATATTGCATGGAGGAGTTTAAAGGTTATCCTAACTGGCAACATATTCCCCATATAGTGCGTTATCTTGGACTATGGGTCCTGGTAAACAACTGTTCTCTATAAAGTTAACAGAATGCCATTCGGGACTCAGTCCTGACGACTATACTTTAAAGGTCTTACCGCTCAGAGATCTTTGCCTGCCTGCCAAGCTCTATACCTTCATCCATCCATTAGAGCTTGTCGTCTCCTAGCGCAGAAAGAAGACAGGGAGGCTGGGAATTAAATTGAGCTGCCTTGAGTATCATTTGCATTTGCTGAAGAAGAACCTTCCCAGGCAGTTTCTCATTGCTGATGTCTGTCTGGGAGAAGTCTGTCTGGGGGAAGTCAGTCTGAGTAGAAGATAGCCGGGGCTAAGTGTGTGTGTGTGTGTGTGTGTGTGTGTGGCTGTGTTCAGTGGTGGAGAAAGTACCCAATTGTCATACTTGAGTAAAAGTAAAGACACCTTAATAGAAAATAAAAAGTAAAAGTGAAAGTCACCCAGTAAAATACTGCTAGAGTAAAGGTCTAAAAGTATTTGGTTTTAAATATACTTAAGTATCAAAAGTTAAAAAAAGTGTAAAAGTATAAATCATTTAATATGTCTTATATTAAGCAAACATGACGGCACCATTTTCTTTTTTTCTTTTTATTATGGATAACCAGGGGCACACTACAACATTCAGACATCATTTACAAATGTGTTTAGTGAGTCTGCCAGATCAGAGTCCGTATGGATGACCAGGGATGTTCTCTTGATAAGTGTGTGAATTGGACCATTTTAATGTTCTGCTAACCATTCAAAATGTAATGAGTACTTTTGGGTGTCAGGGAAAAATGTAAGGACTACATCATTTTCTTTAGGAATGTAGTGAAGTAAAAGTAAAATTTGTCAAAAATATAAATAAAGTAAAGTACAGATACCCTTAAAATTGACTTAAGAAGTACTTTCAAGTATTTTTACTTAAATACTTTACACCACTGTGTGTGTGCGTGCGTGTGTGTAGAATGTAGCTACCAGTGAGTCAGTGGAGAAGCTCAATGCCAAACCCACAACCAGTTTAGTAATTATTAGGCAGCCTCTACTCTTCCTGGGGTCCAAACAGCAAACAACACAACCAATAAAATACATTAAAAGGGACATGCCTATATAAAGGGACATGCCTATATAAAGGGACATGCCTATATAAAGGGACATGCCTATATAAAGGGACATGCCTATATAAAGGGACATGCCTATATAAAGGGACATGCCTATATAAAGGGACATGCCTATATAAAGGGACATGCCTATATAAAGGGACATGCCTATATAAAGGGACATGCCTATATAAAGGGACATGCCTATTAAAAGGGACATGCCTATATAAAGGGACATGCCTATATAAAGGGACATGCCTATATAAAGGGACATGCCTATTAAAAGGGACATGCCTATATAAAGGGACATGCCTATATTAAGGGACATGCCTATATAAAGGGACATGCCTATATAAAGGGACATGCCTATATAAAGGGACATGCCTACTAAAAAGGACATGCCTATATAAAGGGACATGCCTACTAAAAAGGACATGCCTATATAAAGGGACATGCCTATATTAAGGGACATGCCTATATAAAGGGACATGCCTATATAAAGGGACATGCCCATATAAAGGGACATGCCTACTAAAAAGGACATGCCTATATAAAGGGACATGCCTATATAAAGGGACATGCCTATATAAAGGGACATGCCTACTAAAAAGGACATGCCTACTAAAAAGGACATGCCTATATAAAGGGACATGCCTATATTAAGGGACATTTCTACTAAAGGGACATGGCTATATAAAGGGACATTTCTACTAAAGGGATACCTTTATGAAGAGACAAGTCTTAATAAAGGACATGCCTATTTAAAGGGACATGCCTATATTAAGGGACATGCCTATATTAAGGGACATGCCTATATTAAGGGACATGCCTACATTAAGGGACATGCCAATATTAGGGACATGACGATATTAAAAGGACAAGCCTATTAAAAGGGACATGCCTATTAAAATGGACTTGCCAAAATAGAGGGAGATTATTATATAATGATATATGTATTAAAGGAAAATGCCTATATTAACGGATATGACTATTAAAAGGGACATGCCCATATAAAGGGACATGTCTACATTAAGGGACATGCCTTAATGTAGACATGTCTACATAAATGGACTTTCCTATATTAAGTGACATGCCTACATTTTAGGACATGCCTATTAAAAAGGACTTGCCTATCTATATTAAATGGGACATGTCTACATAAAGGGACATTACTTAATAAAGGGACATGCCTATATTAAGGGACATGCTGTCACGTCTGTGTGTCCCCCCCCCCCCCCCCGATGCTTGAGGGCGCCAGGCTGCCCTGCATCACGCACTCCTATCATCCATTATGCACACCTGCCTTCCCTCGTCACGCGCATCAGCGATATTGGACTCACCTGGACTTATTCATCACCTGTTTATTTCCTCCCCTATATTTGTCAGTTCCCCAGCTCTGTTCCCTACTGCTGCATTGATTGTCTTTTGTTTGTGTTACCTGTTTGCTGACGCTGTTCCTGTCTCGTTCCATGTCCGTTATTTATTAAAGGTTTTATTCCCCGTACCTGTTTCGTCTCTCCAGCATCATCACATGACACATGGCTATATTAAGGGACATGCCTACATTAAGGGACATGCCTATTAAAAAGGACATGCCTGTATTAAGGGACATTACGTCAGAAGAACAAGCAAACACCTGCACATACTCTATCTATCCATCCATAGACTTCTCATAGTTGACTTCTCATAGTTGTCAGTGGAAAGAAAGTAGAAAATAAACCAAACACAATTCAGCCCAGTGTGAACAAAAAAAAGTTATTCAGGTGCTAAAGGCTGAGCAGGGATAAGGACTGTTTTCTCGATGAAGTGTTCAATATTTATTTTCTTTCCCAGAAAGAGAGAGAAAGCAACACAGCAGGTAGTTGTCTCTAGAGCATGGTCATGTACGGCTCTGGTTGTCTCCTTTACTGAGTCACATCCAAGGGCTGCTTTTGGAAGCTGTTTGATGTGACTTTATCAGACAGGTTTCCCACATTTTCTCACTTCAACACACAGACAATGCCTGTGCAAAATGGAAAGTAATGTGATACGTTTGAATCAGGGGATGTTATTATTACTATGTAAACAAAGGAATCCTTGGTCTTCACATGTAGGTTATTCCAAGATGGCGTAGCAGTCGGGCGTCTTTGTCTTCATCTTGTCGTGTCCCGTGTTTTTATCTTTTTTCTTCGCATTTTCTTCACATATATATTTCAAATATATATTTTGAACTACCAACATACCAACTCCAACATACTCTCCTGCAACCCGCCTAACCCAATGTGGTATGGATCTGCTATTTTCTATACTTTAGAACCGGAACACCCAACAGAAGCTAGCCAGCTAACTAGCTACTAACTAGTAGTCTGCTAGCGGTCATCAGCTAACCTTTAGCCTGGACAACTCCTGCCAGTCTGCACAGCGCGATTCAAACCAGTCCACATTTCCGGATTCCTACCGCAAGTTATGAACATTTTCACCTGGATCATTTCAACTAGCTAGCTGCTATCCAAGTGGCTATTCCTGGGTAACGTCTCTGTCCCGAAGCAAGCACTAATTAGCCTGGAGCTAGCCTATGCTAGGCCCATCTCCCGGCTAGCTGAAGAGGTCCATCAGCCACTCCTTGGGCTTCAATACCTATTTTGCCAATTGGCCTGGACCCCTTTTACTGCCAATACAGAGCCCCGCCGATCCTTCACAACTGGTCTACCATTGTAATCTGCCCGAGGGTGTTTTCAACAGGCTCCTACGTCGAGACGTCCCCTGAATGCCCATCTGCTAGCCTGCTAGCCACGGCCCGTTAGCTGTCTAGAGCATATCGGACAGTTAGCTAAAGAGGTCCATCATCCAATTTTCTTGCGCTACAATACCTATTCAGCCAATTGGCCTGGACCCTTTTACTACATGGAGCCCTGCCGATCCATCACGACTGGCCTGCCGACGTAACCGCCCGAGGGGGCTACAACTGACTCTTCCGTTGCGACGTCCCCCCCTGCCTAGCTACTCACCAGACCCCATCACTCGGCTACGCATGACTCTCCCTAATGCCAATATGCCTTGTCCATTGCTGTTTTGGTTAGTGCTTATTGTCTTATTTCACTGTAGAGCCTCCAACCCTGCTCAATATGCCTTAGCTAACCCTTTTGTTCCACCTCCCGCACATGCGGTGATCTCACCTGGTTTAAATGGCGTCTCTAGAGACAATACCTCTCTCATCGTCACTCAATGCCTAGGTTTACCTCCACTGTATTCGCATCATACCATACCCTTGTCTGTACATTAAGCCTTGAATATATTCTTCCTTGCCCAGAAACCTGCTCCTTTTACTCTCTGTTCCGAACGCACTAGACAACCAGTTCTTATAGCCTTTAGCCGTACACTTATCCTATTCCTCCTCTGTTCCTCTGGTGATGTAGAGGTTAAACCAGGCCCTGCAGTGCCTAGCTCACTACCATTCCCCAGTCGCTCTCATTTCTTGACTTCTGTAAACGTAAAAGCCTTGGTTTCATGCATGTTATCGTTAGAAGCCTCCTCCCTAAGTTTGTTTTATTCACTACTTTAGCACACTCTGCCAACCCGGATGTCCTAGCTGTGTCTGAATACTGGCTTAGGAAAGACACCAAAACCATGACATTTCCACCCCTAACTATAACATTTTCTGACAAGATAGAACTGCCAAAGGGGGCGGAGTTGCAATCTACTGCAGAGATACTGTCATACTGTCCAGGTCTGTGCCCAAACAATTTTAGCTTCTACTTTTAAACATTCACCTTTCCAGAAACAAGTCTCCAACCGTTGCAGCTTGTTACAGACCACCTTCTGCCCCCAGCTGTGCCCTGGACACAATATGTGAATTGATTGCCCCATCTATCATCAGAACTCGTACTGTTTGGTGACCTAAACTGGGACATGCTTAACACCCGTCCTACAATCTAAGCTAGATGCCCTCAATCTCACACAAATTATCAATGAACCTACCAGGTACAATCCCAAATCCGTAAACATGGGCACCCTCTTAGATATCATCCTAATGAACCTGCCCTTCAAATACACCTATGCTGTCTTCAAGAAGGATCTCAGTGATCACTGCCTCATTGCCTGTGTCCAAAATGGGTCTGCGTTCAAACGACCACCCCTCATCACTGTCAAACGTTCCCTAAAACACTTCAGCGAGCAGGCATTTCTAGTCGACCTGGCCCAGGTATCCTGGAGGATATTGACCTCATTCCGTCAGTAGCGGATGCCTGGCTATTCTTTAAAAGTGCTTTCCTCACCATATTAAATAAGCATGCTCAATTAAAAATATGTAGAACCAGGAACACATATAGCCCATGGCTCACTCCAGATCTGACTGCCCTTGACCAGCACAAAAATGTCATGTGGCATATTGCACTAGGATCGAATAGTCCCCGCGATATGCAACTTTTCAAGGAAGTTAGGAACCAATATACACAGGCAGTTAGGAAAGCAAAGGCTAGCTTTTTCAAACAGAAATTTGCATCCTGTACCATAAACTCCAAAAGTTCTGGGACGCTGTAAAGTCCATGGAAAATAAGAGCACCTCCTCCCAGCTGCCCACAGCACTGAGGCTAGGAAACACTGTCACCACTGATAAATCCACGATAATTGAGAATTTCAAGAAGCATTTTTCTACGGCTGGCCATGCCTTCCACCTGGCTACCCCTACTGCATTCAACAGCCCTGCACCCCCTCAGCAACTTGCCAAAGCCTCCCCCATTTCTCCTTCACCCAAATACAGATAGCATATGCTCTGAAAGAGCTGCAAAATCTGGACCCCTACAAATCAGCCGGGCAAGACAATCTGGACCTTCTTTTTCTAAAACTTTCCGCCGCAATTGTTGCAACCCCTATTACTAGCTTGTTGAACCTCTCTTTCGTATCGTCTGAGATCCCCAAAGATTGGAATATGCAGCGGTCATCCCCCTCTTCAAAGGGGGAGACACTCTAGACCCAAACTATTACAGACCTATATCTATCCTACCCTGCTTTTCTAAGGTCTTCGAAAGCCAAGTTATCAAACAGATCACCGACCATTTTGAATCCCACCGTACCTTCTCCGCTATGCAATCTGGTTTCCGAGCTGGTCACGGGTGCACCTCAGCCACGCTCAAGGTCCTAAACGATATCATAACCACCATCGATAAGAGACAACACTGTGCAGCTGTATTCATCGACCTGGCCAAGGCTTCCACTTTGTCAATTACAATATTCTTATTGGCAGACTCAACAGCCTTGGTTTCTCAAATGACTGCCTCGCCTGGTTCACCAACTACTTCTCAGACAGAGTTCAGTGTATCAAATCGGAGGGCCTGTTGACCGAACCTCTGGCAGTCTCTATGGGGGTGCCACAGGGTTCAATTCTCGGGCCAACTCTTTTCTCTGTATACATCAATGATGTCGCTCTTGCTGCTGGTGATTCTCTGATCCACCTCTATGCAGACGACACCATTCTGTATACGTCTGGCCCTTCTTTGGACACTGTGTTAACTAACCTCCAGACGAGCTTATATGCCATACAACTCTCCTTCCGTGGCCTCCAACTGCTCTTAAACGCAAGTAAAAGTAAATGCTTGCTCTTCAACCGATCACTGCCCACACCTACCCACCCGCCCATCCAGCATCACTACTCTGGACGGTTCTGGCTTAGAGTATGTGGATAACTACAAATACCTAGGTGTTTGATTAGATTGTAAACTCTCCTTCCAGACTCACATTAAGTATCTCCAATCCAAAATTAAATCTAGAATCGGCTTCCTATTTCGCAACAAAGTATCCTGCACTCATTCTGCCAAACATACCCTCGTAAAACTGACTATCCTACCGATCCTTGACTTCGGTGATGTCATTTACAAATTAGCCTCCAACACTCTACTCAGCAAATTGGATGCAGTCTATCACAGTGCCATCCGTTTTGTCACCAAAGCCCCATATGCTACCCAACACTGCGACCTGTATGCTGTCATTGGCTGGCCCTCGCTTCATATTCGTTGCCAAACCCACTGGCTCCAGGTCATCTATATGTCTTTGCTAGGTGAAGCCCCGCCTTATCTCAGCTCACTGGTCACCATAGCAACACCCACCCGTAGCATGCGCTCCAGCAGGTATAGTTCACTGGTCACCCCCAAAGCCAACTCCTCTATTGGCCGCCTTTCCTTCCAGTTCTCTGTTAACAATGACTGGAACGAACTGCAAAAATCTCTGTAGCTGGAGACTCATATCTCCCTCGTTGCCTTTAAGCACCAACTGTCAGAGCAGCTCACAGATCACTGTACCTGTACACAGCCCATCTGTAAATAGCCCATCTAACTACCTCATCACCATACTGTTATTTATTTTTTTGCTCCTTTGCACCCCAGTATCTCTACTTGCACATTCATCTTCTGCACATCTACCACTCCAGTGTTTAATTGCTAAATTGTAATTATTTCGCCACCATGGCCTATTTATTGCTTTGTCTGCCTAATCTTACCTCATTTGCACATATTGTATATAGATTTTTCTTATGTGTTATTAACATTATGTTTGTTTATTCCATGTGTAACCCTGATTTGTTGTTTGTGTCACACTGCTATGCTTAATCTTGGCCAGGTCGCAGTTGTAAATGAGAACTTGTTCTCAACTTGCCTTTATGGTTAAATAAAGGTGAAATAATTTTTTTTAATAAAAAATAAATAAATAAACGTTAAAAGGTAGAAGGATATTACACTGAGTGACAAAACATTAGGAACACCCGCTTGTTACATGACAGACCGACCACGTGAATCCAGGTAGTGGGATTTCAATGGCAGCAGAGAGTTATTTCAAGGTGAGGTAGTCGGATGTCGACGGCAGCAGAGAGATATTTCAAGGCGAGGTAGTGGGATGTCGATGACAGCAGAGACAGATTTCAAGGCGAGGTAGTGGGAATGCCAGATTGGACCTTCTAAGTACCATTCAGTGAAAGGATAGAGAGAAAAGAGACAAAGCAGCTCCTGAGTGTCTGTCCAAGTAAAGCCCTGGTTCAGCAACGCCTCTGTACCTACAGTATCTGGATTCTTCAGGGCAGTGCTCCATACCTCTCTACCCACAGTATCTGGATTCTTCAGGGCAGTGCTCCATACCTCTCTACCCACAGTATTTGGATTCTTCAGGGCAGTGCTCCATACCTCTCTACCTACAGAATCTGGATTCTTCAGGGCAGTGCTCCATACCACTCTACCTACGGTATCTGGATTCTTCAGGGTAGTGCTCCATATCTCTCTACCTACAGTATCTGGATTCTTCAGGGCAGTGCTCCATACCTCTCTACCCACAGTATTTGGATTCTTCAGGGCAGTGCTCCATACCTCTCTACCTACGGTATCTGGATTCTTCAGGGCAGTGCTCCATACCTCTCTACCTACACTATCTGGATTCTTCAGGGCAGTGCTCCATACCTCTCTACCTACAGTATCTGGATTCTTCAGGGCAGTGCTCCATACCTCTCTACCCACAGTATCTGGATTCTTCAGGACAGTGCTCCATACCTCTCTACCCACAGTATCTGGATTCTTCAGGGCAGTGCTCCATACCTCTCTACCCACAGTATCTGGATTCTTCAGGGCAGTGCTCCATACCTCTCTACCTACAGTATCTGGATTATTCAGGGCAGTGCTCCATACCTCTCTACCTACAGTATCTGGATTCTTCAGGGCAGTGCTCCATACCTCTCTACCTACAGTATCTGGATTCTTCAGGGCAGTGCTCCATACTTCTCTACCTACAGTATCTGGATTCTTCAGGGCAGTGCTCCATATCTCTCTACCCACAGTATCTGGATTCTTCAGGGTAGTGCTCCATATCTCTCTACCTACAGTATCTGGATTCTTCAGGACAGTGCTCCATATCTCTCTACCCACAGTATCTGGATTCTTCAGGGCAGTGCTCCATACCTCTCTACCTACAGTATCTGGATTATTCAGGGCAGTGCTCCATACCTCTCTACCCACAGTATCTGGATTCTTCAGGGCAGTGCTCCATACCTCTCTACCCACAGTGTCTGGATCTGTCAAACATACTTATAGCTGTGTTTCATCTTGGCTTCAGAGATGAGTGTTGTTGACGTGTATGTGTGTGTGTGTGTGTGTGTGTGTGTGTGTGTGTGCCTGCGTGTGTGTGTGTGTGTGTGTGTGTGTGTGTGTGTGTGTGTGTGTGTGTGTGTGTGTGTGTGTGTGTGTGTGTGTGTGTGTGTGTGTGTGTGTGTGTGTGTGTGTGTGTGTGTCAGCCAACTTCACTTCATCCATGTGTTTTGTTCTGTTGTCCTCTCCACTCTAGAGAGTAGTGAGTAATTCCCTTTTGATATGACACATAACAGCCAGAGGCTATTTTCTATTGGTCTCTCTTAACACACTGACTTACACAGAGAAATTGTGTGTTGAAACTACGTATTAACTTCGTTTCGGGTGTTAGTGTTACATTCTTCACTGGATAAACAAATAGTGGTTGTCAAATGTAAAGCTACATTCTGTCATCTAAAAACAACAAAGTGGCAGCTGGCTATACATCATTAATTAAAATGTCCCAACATTGATGTACCAATCGCAGACTGTAGTTTCACATTTTTTTAAGAAATGACAAATTGTCTGTGCAGTAAATACAAAACTAGCCTGGTTTCAGGAATCAGTCAACCATTAGATGTAAGTATATATAAATAGTATAGATGTAAGTATATATAAATAGTATATATGTAAGTATATATAAATAGTATATATGTAAGTATATATAAATAGTATAGATGTAAGTATATATAAATAGTATATATGTAAGTATATATAAATAGTATATATGTAAGTATATATAAATAGTATATATGTAAGTATATATAAATAGTATATATGTAAGTATATATAAATAGTATATATGTAAGTATATATAAATAGTATATATGTAAGTATATATAAATAGTATATATGTAAGTATATATAAATAGTATATATGTAAGTATATATAAATAGTATATATGTAAGTATATATAAATAGTATATATGTAAGTATATATAAATAGTATATATGTAAGTATATATAAATAGTGTGATTGCTGAATGCTTCTGGAAGTAGACCCAAGACATTTAGTTTAATTTATCAAGTAGTTGTGATGAGACAATAAGTAGTTTATTAAGATCCCCATTAGCTGTTTGCGAAAGCAGCAGCTACTCTTCCTGGGGTCCACACAGAACATGAAACGTGATATAATACAGAACGTTAATAGACAAGAACAGCTCACAGGATAGAACTACATAGGTAAATGTGTTCTGGCTGAGACCCAATGGTGTCATTCATTGTCAACTCAATACTTAAAAACTCTCCCAGCTCTCATTATGTCTAAGCACCAAATGGCACCTTATTCCCTATATAGTGCATTACTTTTGACCATAGGGAAACCCATAGAGCTCTAGTCAAAAGAAGTGCACTATATAGCTTGCCATTTGGGACTTTGCAAATGTCAGCTTGGTCAGAATGTCACTGAATCTCTACTACAGTTGCCTTTGTTGCAGCCAGCAGAGTAATCTCCTGTGAGTGATAGGCAATTGAACCAGTCCTTTTCTGAATCTTTACTCCTTAATCTAAAAAGGCTGAAAACTTTTCAGTGTTGAGCTCTCACTCGGATTTAACAACTCATTCTGTCTCTCTTTCTGTGTGTGTGTGTATGTGTGTGTGCGTGCGTGCATGCGTGTGTGTAACTGCATGCCTGCCTGCCTGCCTGCCTGCCTCTCCGAGCAAGTGTGTCCTTGTGTGTGTGTGTGTGTGTGTGTGTGTGTGTGTGTGTGTGTGTGTGTGTGTGTGTACTTGCACTAGTGTGAATGATTGACACTAGCAGACTACTCTACCCAGTGAAACAACACTGCCTCACCCCTTAGCACTACAGTAGCAACACCATTAAACATTAAAATTGACAGCCAACACACACACACACAGAGGTTACTGAGAGGCTAGTGAATTCACTCCCCCTTGAGTCCCAAATGGCACCCTATTGTACAGTGCAATACTTGTTTTTGCTATGACTCCTGGTCAAAAGTAGTACACTATGTAGGGAACAGGCTGCCATTTGGGATTGTAGACACCAACGGTTTTTTTTTTTACATCTGATAGTTGAAAGGCTGATATCTGTCTCTGGGGGATGGCTGACAGGATGTTTCTCAGTACAGAGAGGAGGAGGAAGCGATTGTACATACCTGGTGGTCCTCTATGAGGAAGGAGGACTGTAGGTTACTGGTCCCTGGCGGTCCTCTATGAGGAAGGAGTACTGTAGGTTACTGGTCCCTGGCGGTCCTCTATGAGGAAGGAGTACTGTAGGTTACTGGTCCCTGGCGGTCCTCTATGAGGAAGGTTACTGTAGGTCACTGGTCCCTGGCGGTCCTCTATGAGGAAGGAGGACTGTAGGTTACTGGTCCTGGCGGTCCTCTATGAGGAAGGAGTACTGTAGGTTACTGGTCCCTGGCGGTCCTCTATGAGGAAGGAGGACTGTAGGTTACTGGTCCCTGGCGGTCCTCTATGAGGAAGGAGTACTGTAGGTTACTGGTCCCTGGCGGTCCTCTATGAGGAAGGAGGACTGTAGGTTACTGGTCCCTGGCGGTCCTCTATGAGGAAGGAGTACTGTAGGTTACTGGTCCCTGGCGGTCCTCTATGAGGAATGAGTACTGTAGGTTACTGGTCCCTGGCGGTCCTCGATGAGGAAGGAGTACTGTAGGTTACTGGTCCCTGGCGGTCCTCGATGAGGAAGGAGTACTGTAGGTTACTGGTCCCTGGCGGTCCTCTATGAGGAAGGAGGACTGTAGGTTACTTGTCCCTGGTACAAAAAAAAGATTTAGAAACACTAAAAAGGGATTAAACGGACAGTTGGTCCGAGTTGTGCTCAGAAAAGGAAGGCGTACTGTTAGTGGGCTGTGGCTGAGTTAATGTGCAGAGAAGCTTTAACATGACCGAGTAAATCTGCTACTGTAACTGTCAAAATCCAAAACTATAACACCCACAGTGCTTTTAGATTCCACATTCAATAGATGTGAAGAGAGGGTCTCGTCTGTTAGTTTGGTCTGTGACGATACAATACGCATCACTGTGCATTAGTTATGTGCAGAAAGGGAAGGCTGGGTAGGCAGTGCTTACCCTGTGACTATCTCATAAAAAAAACACATGTTAAGAAAACCCAATCATCTAATGTTACCTAATGTCTTTTTCTCAATGATTCTGGTGTTTTTTTTTTATTATGCCTCAAATAAAAACATTTGATAAAACTGCATGAAAACCTCAGCTCCAGCGTCTTCATGCCTGCCTTTTATCTCCTGTTCAAATGGTTGATGTGCGCAGATGTTGCTGACTCCAGGCTCTGTTAACAGACAGGGGCAGCGTAGGCACTGCATGCTTTGCTTTGCTTTGTCTCCAAGCAGCTTCATTCGCTGCATTGAGAAGATTTCATATTTAATATATAATATATAAATATCTTCCATATTAACCGTGTTTTTGTAACGTCTGCTTCAAACTCACACTCTCATACACATAGATCCCCTGAACGTGGCTCACTCTCCAGATCCCAATCACCTGAATTCTGATCACCTGTTCACACACCTGTATGTCATTATCACACACTATTTAGTTCAGTTCTTTGCACCCCGTCACTGTGAGGTATTGTTTGTTTTGATACACATTCTATTCAGAGCTCTGTTTATTTCCATATTAGTTCTCCTGTGTATCGTACTTTTTGGCCATCCTCACTAAGAGTGCTTTTTTTTGCCTATTCCCTGCCTATACTTTGCCTATCAGATTTCCTGTCATCAACCTCATGCCTGATCTCCCGGACTACGTTATTAGCCTTTTCCCTGCCTGTACTGTTACATTTTTGGAGTCCCTGTGTATGACCTTCTGCCTGTCCCTGGACCCAGCTACCTGCCTCTTCCTGTGTATGACCTTCTGCCTGTCTCTGGACCCAGCTACCTGCCTCTTCCTGTGTATGACCTTCTGCCTGTCTCTGGACCCAGCTACCTGCCTCCTCCTGTGTTTGACCTTCTGCCTGCCCCTGGACCCAGCTACCCGCCTCCTCCTCTGTATGACCTTTTGCCTGCCCCTGGACCCTGCTACCTGCCTCTTCCTGTGTATGACCTTATGCCTGCCCCTGGACCCAGCTACCTGCCTCCTCCTGTGTATGACCTTCTGCCTGCCCCTGGACCCAGCTACCTGCCTCCTCCTGTGGTCCTTTACTAATAAACACCTGCTGCGCCCTGCGCTTTAAACCAGCTCTCTGTCTCCCATTTTACTCATTACAGAACACCTCACCAAAAACTACAGATGGATTCAGTGGAGCTGCAGCTACGCCTAACCTGACAGGAGGAACGAATCGATGAACTCTGCGACCACCTTCGCTAGTCCCTTCCTGCTTCACCGATATCAGGTGCCACAGCCTCCTCTCGTTCATCTCCCTTCATATCCATGCCTAATAAATACGACAGCTCCCCAGGGAAATGTCAAGGATATCTCATGCAATGTAACATGTACAAAGACTATCACCCCACTGACTTCACCTCTGACAAAGACAGGGTGGATTTCGTCATCTCCCTACTCACAGGCAAAGCTCTGGATTGGGGCACAGCCCTGTGGGCCGCTCAAAGTTCTGATCTGTCCTCTGAATCCCGTTTCCATGCCCTCTTCAAGGAGGTGTTTGACCATTCGGCAATAGGTCATCACACCGGGGAACTGTTATGTGAGCTGCGACAGGGCTGTCGCTCCACCAGTAAGTATGCCCTTGAGTTCCGCACCATGGCTGCTGGCAGTGGATGGAGTGAACCAGCGCTCCTTACAGTCTACCGAAGGGGTCTAAGTCGGGAGTTACAGACCGAACTGGCCTGCAGATGAGATTTTTACCTGACCTAAACCAATACATCCGGATGTCCATATCCATTGGCAACCTACTGGTGGACCGCAGACCTATACAGTTGCCCATGGCCTGCAAATCTTCCACGCCCTTCTCTCGTCGAGCCACGATCTAATAGCCCCGGACCCATGCAACTCGGCCGCGCCCCTCTCACACCTGCTGAGAGACATCGGAGGTTACGTGAAAACCTGTGCCTCTATTGTGGACAGAGTACCCCCCCACTCAATAGCTGTCCTACACTTCCGCCCGGGTAGGCATCTCTACATTTTTAAATATTACCAAAAAACAGTTTTGTATCCTGGCTCTTCTCTCTGCTAATGGGGTCAGTCAGTTTGTGGAGGGACTAGTGGACTTGGGTACCGCAGGTAATTTCATTGACGGACAATTGGCACAGCAGTTAAGAGTCAAACTAATCCCTGTCACTCCTCCATTTAGAATTAATGTGCTGGACGGACAACCTCTTGTAACTGGTCTTGTGACTCACATGACCGAAAGTATCACCCTTCAGATTGGCCTCCTTCACTCTGAGGTCATTCATTTAATGGCGTTGTGTTCGCCTAAAGGACCCCTCCTCTTCGGTCACCCCTGGCTAAGCCTTCACGACCCTGCCATCTCCCGGCGACAAGGGGAACTGCTGTCATGGTCTCCCGCTTGTTTTAAGAACTGCTTCAATCTACCCTGTCGAGCCACCTCTATAGAAGAATCGGAGTCTGCCATACCAACCCACATCCCACCTGTATATGCCCAGTTCCAGACTGTCTAGAGTAATAAAAAGCCATTCATTCTGCCCCCTCATCGCCCAGAGGACTGCGTGATCGACCTCCTTCCTGGGGCATCGCCCCCTAAGGGTCGGATCTACCCCTTGTCCATCCCAGTGAATTAAGCTATGTACACCTATATAGAAGAGGCCCTCGACATGGGATTCATCCATCCACGTCTCCGGCTGCATCCAGTTTCTTCTTTGTGGAAAAAAAAGGATGGTAGTCTCCATCCCTGCATAGATTACTGACCCCTCGATGACCTTACTATCAAGAATTGCTTCCCTCTTCCTCTGATTCCGGCCGCACTAGAACAAGTTGGACAGGCTACCATCAACTTTGACCTATGCAGTGCATACAACCTGGTTCGTATCTGAAGTGGGGATGAGTGGAAGACGGCATTCATCACTGCTAGGGGCCACTATAAATACCTGGATATGCCCTATGGTCTCACCAATGTCCTGCAGTCTTCCAGTACTTTATGAATTACATTTTCCAGGACATGATCCATCAGTTCCTCATCATGTACATTGACGATATCTTGATCTACTGTCATTCCATTGGCTACAGAACCACCATCTTTATGTCAAGGCTGAGAAGAGCGCCTTTCATGTTACTATGGTAACCTTCCTGGGTTTCATGTTGACATCAGGAGGGGCTCCTGACTAGGTCATGATAGTGTGTGAGGTCTCTAAGGTCAATGCTATGTAAACTGTCAGATGTGTGATGAAGGGACTGACGTAGCCACCTACAGGCTAACGTAATTAGGCAATAAGGCCCAGCAAATTGTCTGTGGTATTGAGTTTTCACGCGGAGAGTGACTCGACGAGAGTGAGGTTAGGGGCGAACAACAAAGATGGCAACAGCAAGTAGTACCTCAAATATGAACTGTATAGCGCCAGGCTGTATGAATTGGCTCCAAAAAAAATCCCTCTGTAAACTTAAAACTTTTGAAGAAGTGGCTCCATGTCCTGATGAGGAAGGACGTGCCAGCTCGAACTAGCAGGATCTGCAGACAGCACTTTGAGGAGGCTGACTTAGCAATGAAGGGCACTTTCGATGCGGCATCCGGGAGTTTCCGAATGGAAAGGAGTCATAGGACTACGTTGAAGCCCTCTGCCTGCACCTCCATTTGAAATTGATGGTGTTGGGGTTACCGACTGACAATCTTGTGCAATACACCGACACGATCTTAAACGGCCTGGCTCCCCCTTCCACTCAATATTTTTGTTAAACAGAAAACTCAAACATATGGCAGCAGATTCACAAGGTCTGCCATGAGAGGTGACTGTATAGTTCCCTTAAATCCTCTTTGGGCAAGGCGTGCCGCCAGCGACCCACCCCGACAACATCCAGTGAAATTGCAGTGCGGGAAATTCAAATTACAGAAATAGTAATAATAAAGATTCATGAAAATACAAGTGTTATACATCGGTTAAAAGATTAACTTCTTGTTAACTCTTACATCTAGACGTTCCGCTAGCGGAACACCTGCTCCAATATCCAATGATGGGCGTGGCGCGAAATACAAAGTCCTCGAAAATCCGAAAACTTCCATTTTTCAAACATATGACTATTTTACACCATTTTAAAGACAAGACTCTCCTTTATCTAACCACACTGTCCGATTTCAAAAAGGCTTTACAGCGAAAGCAAAACATTAGATTATGTCAGCAGAGTACCCAGCCAGAAATAATCAGACACCCATTTTTCAAGCTAGCATATAATGTCACAAAAAACAAAACCACAGCTAAATGCAGCACTAACCTTTGATGATCTTCATCAGATGACACTCCTAGGATATTATGTTATACAATACATGCATGTTTTGTTCAATCAAGTTCATATTTATATAAAAAAAACTGCTTTTTACATTAGCATGTGACGTTCAGAACTAGCATACCCACCGAAACTTCCGGTGAATTTACTAAATTACTCACGATAAACGTTCACAAAAAACATAACAATTATTTTAAGAATTATAGATACAGAACTCCTTTATGCAATCGCTATGTCCGATTTTAAAATAGCTTTTTGGCAAAAGCACATTTTGCAATATTCTGAGTAGATAGCTCGCCATCACAGGCTAGCTATTTTGACACCCACCAAGTTTGGCCCTCACCAAAGTCAGATTTACTATAAGAAAAATTGGATCACCTTTGCTGTTCTTCGTCAGAATGCACTCCCAGCACTTCTACTTCAATAACAAATGTTGGTTTGGTTCAAAATAATCCATAGTTACGTTCAAATAGCGGCGTTTTGTTGTGCGTTCAAGACACTATCCGAAGGGTGACGAAGGGTTACGCGCCCGACGCGTTTCGTGACAAAAAAATTCTAAATATTCCATTACCGTACTTCGAAGCATGTCAACCGCTGTTTAAAATAAATTTGTA
This sequence comes from Salmo trutta, assembly GCF_901001165.1. NCBI lineage: Eukaryota > Metazoa > Chordata > Actinopteri > Salmoniformes > Salmonidae > Salmo > Salmo trutta. The sequence goes on along the minus strand of NC_042970.1, from coordinate 3,992,602 downwards.
TGCGATTTTTCTCGTAAAAAAGCGATAATATTCCGACCGGGAAACCCTGTTTTCGTTCAAAGACGAAAAAATAAAAACATGGTGTCGCCTCGTGCACGCACCTCCAGTCTCATTGTTCTCTGATTGACCACTATCCAAATGCGCTACTGTTTTTCAGCCTGGGACACCAGAGTCATCATTCACCATTTTGCCGCCTTCTGAGAGCCTATGGGAGCCGTAGGAAGTGTCACGTTACAGCAGAGATCCTCAGTTTTCAATAAAGAGAGTGTAGAAGGCCAAGAAATGGTCAGAGAGGGCAATTCCTGTAAGGAATCTTCTCAGGTTTTGGCCTGCCAAATGAGTTCTGTTATACTCACAGACAGCATTCAAACAGTTTTAGAAACTTTGGAGTATTCTCTATCCAAAGCTAATAATTATATGCATATTCTAGTTTCTGGACAGGAGTAATAATCAGATTAAATCGGGTACGTTTTTTATCAGGCCGTGAAAATACTGCCCCCTATCCATAACAGGTTAATCCAGCCGCTTTGTCAGATTTCAAAAAGGCTTTATGGCGAAAGCTTAACATGCAATTATCTGAGGACAGCGCCCCACACACAAAAGCATACAAACATTTTCCAACCAAGCGGTGTAGTCACAAAAGTCAGATATAGTAATAAAATAAATCACTTACCTTTGAAGATCTTCATCTGGTTGCAATCACAAGGGTCCCAGCTACCTAACAAATTGTCCTTTTGTTCGATAAAGTCCTTCTATATCCCAAAAACTCTGTTTTGTTGGCGCGTTTTGTTCAGTAATCTACTGGCTCAAAGGCGGTCAAAACATGCAGACAAATACATCCTAATAGTACTGGTAAAGTTGGTCGAAACATGTCAAACGATGTTTATAACTAATCCTCAGGGTGTCAATTATCTAAATAATCGATAATATTTAAACCGGACAATAGCGTATTCAATAGAAAGGAAAAACAACGAAGGGCGCACACACAGTCACACGCACAATCCAGTACTGCATGATTCTACAGTCCCCTGACCAAAAGGTCAAATTCTTCTTCATTTTTCAGAATACAAGCCTGAAAACATGTCTAAAGACTGTTGACATCTAGTGGAAGCCATAGGAACTGCAATCTGGGCCCTAACCCATTACATAGTTAATAGCCATTCAATGGAAAACCACTCACATCAAAACAATCCCACTTCCTGGACGGATTTTCCTCGGGTTTTCGCCTGTCATATCAGTTCTGTTATACTCACATACATTATTTTAACAATTTTAGAAACTTCAGAGTGTTCCAAATCTACCAATTATATGCATATCCTAGCTTCTGGGCCTGAGTAACAGGAAGTTTACTTTGGGCACGCTTGTCATCCAGACGTCAAAATACTTCCCCCTAGACCAAACAGGTTTTAATGTGCACTGTCCCTGTAAAAATAAAATATACTCAAATACTCAAATATACTCAAAACTCAAATCAAATCAAAATCACTGACTTTGGAGTCAAGCAAAAGCGACTGAACAGAGGCGGCGACGCAAGTCAATGCAATGGAGCCTGAGGTAACGTTAACCAGTCAGGACTGTTGTTGACTAGGCTAGCGTCAGACACCGGACAACTTTGTTGTAACTCTAGTTGAAGGTAACTAGCTAATTGCGTGTTTTGTGTAAAATTACAAGACATTTTATCCGTGTACCCCTGTTATTAGGTAACGTTAATTACTGTAGCTAGTTTCCACCTCAGACAAGTACTGTAATATATTTTGTTGACAGATTTAATTTTGTAATGTTTTGTTTGCTACCCCAAATTTATCTAGAAATGTTTTCATAATGGAAGAGACTATGCAGGAGGCAGAGGTGGTACATGCAAATCCATGATATTTCTAAGGTTACAGTGGCTTGCGAAAGTATTCACCCCTTGGCATTTTTCCAATTTTGTCACCTTATAACCTGGAATTAAAATAGATTTTTTGGAGGTTTGTAAAATTTGATTTACTTAACATGTCTACCACTTAGAAGATGCAAAATAGTTTTTATTGTGAAACAAGCAAGAAATAAGACAAAAAAAACAGAAAACTTGCATAACTATTCACCCCCCCAAAGTCAATAATTTGTATACCAAACTTTTGCAGCAATTACAGCTGCAAGTCTCTTGGGGTATGTAAGCTTGGCACATCTAGCCAATGGGATGTTTGCCCATTCTTCAAGGAAAACCTGCTCCAGCTCCTTCAAGTTGGATGGCTTCCGCTGGTGTACAGCAATCTTTTAAGTCATACCACAGATTCTCAATTGGATTGCGGTCTGGGCTTTGACTAGGCCATTCCAAGACATTTAAATGTTTCCCTTTAACTATTCAAGTGTTGCTTTAGCAATAAGCTTAGGGTCATTGTCCTGCTGGAAGGTGAACCTCAATCCCAGTCTCAAATCTCTGGAATACTGAAACAGGTTTCCCTCAAGAATTTCCCTGTATTTAGCACCATCCATCATTCCTTCAATTCTGACCAGTTTCCTTGTCCATGCTGATGAAAACATCCCCACAGCATGATGCTGCCACCACCATGCTTCACTGTGGGTATGGTGTTCTCGGGGTGATGAGAGGTGTTGGGTTTGTGCCAGATATTGTATTTTCCTTGATGGCCTAAAAGCTCAACTTTAGTTTCATCTGACCAGAGTACCTTCTTCCATATGTTTGGGGAGTCTCCCACAACACCAAACGTGTTAGCTTATTTTTTTCTTTAAGGAATGGCTTTTTTCTGGCCACTCTTCAGTAAAAACTGTGGGATGGTCAAAGTTTTGGATATATTTTTTTAACCCAACCCTGATCAGTACTTCTCCACAACTTTGTCCCTGACCCCTTTTGCGGTGTTGCAGACTCTGGGGCCTTTCAGAACAGGTGTATGTATACTGAGATCATGTGACAGATCATATGACACTTAGATTGCACATAGCTGGACTTTATTGAACTAATTATGTGACTTCTGAAGGTAATTGGTTGCACCAGATCTTATTTAGGGGCTTCACAGCAAAGGGGTGAATACATATGCACTCTGCAGTTTTCTTTTGCTTTTTGAGTGGAATTTATTGAAAGTTATTTTTTTCATTTCACTTCACAAATTTGGACTATTTTGTGTATGTCCATTGCATGAAATCCAAATAAAAATCAATTTAAATTACAGATTGTAATGAAACTAAATAGGAAAAACACCAAGGGGGTGAATACTTTTGCAAGGAACTGTGTTGTTTATTTCAAGTATATGCAGTGATTATTGAATATAACTATAGCCTAATAGATGCCTTAATTGTTTTCTACCAACAGGAAAGAACAGTTAGCACAGCATGCCAAACTGACCCTTTGGTGCCAGAGTGTTCCTGTGCTGTGTGGAGAAGAGGTCCACCGGGACCCTCCTTATAGAGTTAGATTGTGCTCGAGACCATCGGTATACAACCGAGTCCTGCCCCTACATGCCACAGATGCAGCTGACGGAGAGTGAGATCAGTGAAAACCAGAACTCGAAATGTGAACTTGAGACCTCAGAATCACCATGACATCAAAATTGTAATCCTGTTTCTATGATCTGTTTCCACTACCATGTACCTAGTTGGCTTTGGATAAAGGCGTCTGCTAAATGGCATATAAACTCAGCAAAAAAAGAAACGTCCCTTTTTCAGGACCCTGTCTATCAACGATAATTCGTAAAAATCCAAATAACTTCACAGATCTTCATTGTAAAGGGGTTTATCACTGTTTCCCATGCTTGTTAAATGAATCATTAACAATTAATGAACATGCACCTGTGGAACGGACATTAAAACACTAACAGACGGTAGGCAATTAAGGTCACAATTATAAAAACTTAGGACACTAAAGAGGCCTTTCTACTGACTTCGAAAAACACCAAAAAAAAGATGCCCAGTGTCCCTGCTCATCTGCGTGAGCGTGCCTTAGGCATGCTGCAAGGAGGCATGAGGCTGAGACAGGCTGGACTGAAGGCTTGTAGGTCTGTTGTAAGGCAGGTCCTCACCAGACATCACCGGCAACAACGTCGCCTATGGGCACAAACCCACCGTCGCTGGACCAGACAGGACTGGCAAAAAGTGCTCTTCAATGACGAGTCGCAGTTTTGTCTCACCAGGGGGGATGGTCGGATTCACGTTTACCGTCGAAGAAATGAGCATTACACCGAGGCCTGTACTCTGGAGTGGGATCGATTTGGAGGTGGTGGGTCCGTCATGGTCTGGGGCGGTGTGTCACAGCATCATCGGACTGAGCTTGTTGTCATTGCAGGCAATCTCAATGCTGTGCCTTACAGGGAAGATATCCTCCTCCCTCATGTGGTACCCTTCCTGCAGGCTCATCCTGACATGACCCTAAAGCATGACAATGCCACCAGCCATACTGCCCATTCTGTGTGCGATCTCCTGCAAGACAGGAATGTCAGAGGTCTGCCATGGCCACTGAAGAGCCCGGATCTCAAACCAATTGAGCACGTCTGTGACCTTTTGGATCGGAGGGTGAGGGCTAGGGCCATTCCCCCCAGAAATATCCGGGAACTTGCAGGTGCCTTGGTGGAAGAGTGGGGTAACACAGGAAGTACTCACAAATTTGGTGCAGTCCATGAGGAGGAGATGCACTGCAGTTCTTAATGCAGCTGGTTGCCACACCAGATACTGTTACTTTTGATTTTTATCCCACCTTTGTTCAGGGACACATTATTCCATTTCTGTTAGTCACATGTCTGTGGAACTTTTTAAGTTTATGTTTCAGTTGTGGAATCTTGTTATGTTCATACAAATATTTACACATGTTAAGTTTGCTGAAAATAAACACAGCTGACAGTGAGAGGAAGTTTCTTTTTTTGCTGAGTTTATTACTAAAGTCTACTTTGACTGCCATCTAGCTGCCCATTCCTTTCCAATAGATGGCAGCCAAAGCTAGTTGAAGTCACTACTCTGGTGACAGGGACATAGGTTAGTGCGCACTGAAAGTAGTGTTATCTTCAAAGCAAGTTCTGGTTAAGCTTGAACCTGTTGTTATAGTGGAGAAGCTAACCGATACTATTTTTACATTAGGCGCATGCATTAGGTCTATGTCTCAGGCTAGGCTAGATTTACTTAAATAACTGGTTTTATTCAAATTTTTATTCAATGCCTTTGCTTCTGGCTATGCACACCTTTTGGCAGAAATGACACACGCAGGGATGAGACGCTGTACACCTCGTCCAATTCTCCCTTTGTTCCCATACAGGCCTGTATGCTCTGCAAACAAAATCATAAGAAAAAGTTAGTCTGATACCGAAACTAAATCACTGTGTTTATAATGAGCACTGCCCTTTTATTGGTTAGAATGAGAATTCCTGAATCACGATGCCGTCTGCGATTCCAACTCCAGTCGTCTAATCGAAAGGTAAATGTGTTACCATCGCACCAAACAGCACTGATGATAAACATTGTTATATGATACTGATTATATATTGAGCACCTACCTGCTATTGATATTAACCTTAAACAATTTATAATTTCACCAATTATTTAACTGACATATTGGCTGCTGACTGGTCGAGTAATCTCTTCTGCAGGAAGTCTTTCAGAAGGATTAGTTACACGTCCAAAATATACACCGCCATCCAGACAGACTGACAGGAACCTCTGACCTGGATGTAATACATCACCATCCACACAAACTGACAGGAACCTCTGGATGTAATACAGTCACCATCCAGACAGACTGACAGGATCCTCTGACCTGGATGTAATACATCACCATCCAGACAGACTGACAGGAACCTCTGACCTGGATGTAATACATCACCATCCAGACAGACTGACAGGAACCTCTGGATGTAATACAGTCACCATCCAGACAGACTGACAGGAACCTCTGACTGGATGTAATACAGTCACCATCCAGACAGACTGACAGGAACCTCTGACCTGGATGTAATACAGTCACCATCCAGACAAACTGACAGGAACCTCTGACCTGGATGTAATACAGTCACCATCCAGACAGACTGACAGGAACCTCTGACTGGATGTAATACATCACCATCCATCCAGACAGACTGACAGGAACCTCTGGATGTAATACAGTCACCATCCAGACAGACAGACAGGAACCTCTGACCTGGATGTAATACAGTCACCATCCAGACAGACTGACAGGAACCTCTGACCTGGATGTAATACAGTCACCATCCAGACAGACTGACAGGAACCTCTGACCTGGATGTAATACATCACCATCCAGACAGACTGACAGGAACCTCTGACCTGGATGTAATACATCACCATCCAGACAGACTGACAGGAACCTCTGGATGTAATACAGTCACCATCCAGACAGACTGATAGGAACCTCTGACCTGGCTGTAATACAGTCACCATCCAGACAGACTGACAGGAACCTCTGGATGTAATACATCACCATCCAGACAGACTGACAGGAACCTCTGACCTGGATGTAATACATCACCATCCAGACAGACTGACAGGAACCTCTGGATGTAATACAGTCACCATCCAGACAGACTGACAGGAACCTCTGACTGGATGTAATACAGTCACCATCCAGACAGACTGACAGGAACCTCTGACCTGGATGTAATACAGTCACCATCCAGACAGACTGACAGGAACCTCTGACCTGGATGTAATACAGTCACCATCCAGACAGACTGACAGGAACCTCTGACTGGATGTAATACATCACCATCCATCCAGACAGACTGACAGGAACCTCTGGATGTAATACAGTCACCATCCAGACAGACAGACAGGAACCTCTGACCTGGATGTAATACAGTCACCATCCAGACAGACTGCCAGGAACCTCTGACCTGGATGTAATACAGTCACCATCCAGACAGACTGACAGGAACCTCTGACCTGGATGTAATACATCACCATCCAGACAGACTGACAGGAACCTCTGACCTGGATGTAATACATCACCATCCAGACAGACTGACAGGAACCTCTGGATGTAATACAGTCACCATCCAGACAGACTGATAGGAACCTCTGACCTGGATGTAATACAGTCACCATCCAGACAGACTGACAGGAACCTCTGGATGTAATACATCACCATCCAGACAGACTGACAGGAACCTCTGACCTGGATGTAATACAGTCACCATCCAGACAGACTGACAGGAACCTCTGACCTGGATGTAATACATCACCATCCAGACAGACTGACAGGAACCTCTGGATGTAATACAGTCACCATCCAGACAGACTGATAGGAACCTCTGACCTGGATGTAATACAGTCACCATCCAGACAGACTGACAGGAACCTCTGGATGTAATACATCACCATCCAGACAGACTGACAGGAACCTCTGACCTGGATGTAATACAGTCACCATCCAGACAGACTGACAGGAACCTCTGACTGGATGTAATACAGTCACCATCCAGACAGACTGACATGAACCTCTGACCTGGATGTAATACAGTCACCATCCAGACAGACTGACAGGAACCTCTGACCTGGATATAATACAGTCACCATCCAGACTGACAGGAACCTCTGACTGGATGTAATACATCACCATCCAGACAGACTGACAGGAACCTCTAACCTGGATGTAATACAGTCACCATCCAGACTGACAGGAACCTCTGACTGGATGTAATACATCACCATCCAGACAGACTGACAGGAACCTCTGACCTGGATGTAATACAGTCACCATCCGAACAGACTGACAGGAACCTCTGACCTGGATGTAATACATCACCATCCAGACAGACTGACAGGAACCTCTGACTGGATGTAATACATCACCATCCAGACAGACTGACAGGAACCTCTGACCTGGATGTAATACATCACCATCCAGACAGACAGGAACCTCTGGATGTAATACAGTCACCATCCAGACATACTGACAGGAACCTCTGACCTGGATGTAATACATCACCATCCAGACAGACTGACAGGAACCTCTGACCTGGATGTAATACAGTCACCATCCAGACAGACTGACAGGAACCTCTGACTGGATGTAATACAGTCACCATCCAGACAGACTGACAGGAACCTCTGGATGTAATACAGTCACCATCCAGACAGACTGACAGGAACCTCTGGATGTAATACAGTCACCATCCAGACAGACTGACAGGAACCTCTGACCTGGATGTAATACATCACCATCCAGACAGACTGACAGGAACCTCTGGATGTAATACAGTCACCATCCAGACAGACTGACAGGAACCTCTGACTGGATGTAATACAGTCACCATCCAGACAGACTGACAGGAACCTCTGACCTGGATGTAATACAGTCACCATCCAGACAGACTGACAGGAACCTCTGACCTGGATGTAATACAGTCACCATCCAGACAGACTGACAGGAACCTCTGACTGGATGTAATACATCACCATCCATCCAGACAGACTGACAGGAACCTCTGGATGTAATACAGTCACCATCCAGACAGACAGACAGGAACCTCTGACCTGGATGTAATACAGTCACCATCCAGACAGACTGACAGGAACCTCTGACCTGGATGTAATACAGTCACCATCCAGACAGACTGACAGGAACCTCTGACCTGGATGTAATACATCACCATCCAGACAGACTGACAGTAACCTCTGGATGTAATACAGTCACCATCCAGACAGACTGATAGGAACCTCTGACCTGGATGTAATACAGTCACCATCCAGACAGACTGACAGGAACCTCTGGATGTAATACATCACCATCCAGACAGACTGACAGGAACCTCTGACCTGGATGTAATACAGTCACCATCCAGACAGACTGACAGGAACCTCTGACTGGATGTAATGCAGTCACCATCCAGACAGACTGACAGGAACCTCTGACCTGGATGTAATACAGTCACCATCCAGACAGACTGACAGGAACCTCTGACCTGGATATAATACAGTCACCATCCAGACTGACAGGAACCTCTGACTGGATGTAATACATCACCATCCAGACAGACTGACAGGAACCTCTAACCTGGATGTAATACAGTCACCATCCAGACTGACAGGAACCTCTGACTGGATGTAATACATCACCATCCAGACAGACTGACAGGAACCTCTGACCTGGATGTAATACAGTCACCATCCGAACAGACTGACAGGAACCTCTGACCTGGATGTAATACATCACCATCCAGACAGACTGACAGGAACCTCTGACTGGATGTAATACATCACCATCCAGACAGACTGACAGGAACCTCTGACCTGGATGTAATACATCACCATCCAGACAGACTGACAGGAACCTCTGGATGTAATACAGTCACCATCCAGACAGACTGACAGGAACCTCTGACCTGGATGTAATACATCACCATCCAGACAGACTGACAGGAACCTCTGACCTGGATGTAATACAGTCACCATCCAGACAGACTGACAGGAACCTCTGGATGTAATACAGTCACCATCCAGACAGACTGACAGGAACCTCTGGATGTAATACAGTCACCATCCAGACAGACTGACAGGAACCTCTGACCTGGATGTAATACATCACCATCCAGACAGACTGACAGGAACCTCTGACTGGATGTAATACAGTCACCATCCAGACAGACTGACAGGAACCTCTGACCTGGATGTAATACAGTCACCATCCAGACAGACTGACAGGATCCTCTGACTGGATGTAATACAGTCACCATCCAGACAGACTGACAGGAACCTCTGACTGGATGTAATACAGTCACCATCCAGACAGACAGACAGGAACCTCTGGATGTAATACAGTCACTATCCAGACAGACTGACAGGAACCTCTGACCTGGATATAATACAGTCACCATCCAGACAGACTGACAGGAACCTCTGACCTGGATGTAATACAGTCACCATCCAGACAGACTGACAGGAACCTCTGACCTGGATGTAATACATCACCATCCAGACAGACTGACAGGAACCTCTGACCTGGATGTAATACAGTCACCATCCAGACAGACTGACAGGAACCTCTGACCTGGATGTAATACATCACCATCCAGACAGACTGACAGGAACCTCTGACTGGATGTAATACATCACCATCCATCCAGACAGACTGACAGGAACCTCTGGATGTAATACAGTCACCATCCAGACAGACTGACAGGAACCTCTGACCTGGATGTAATACATCACCATCCATCCAGACAGACTGACAGGAACCTCTGACTGGATGTAATACAGTCACCATCCAGACAGACTGACAGGAACCTCTGACTGGATGTAATACATCACCATCCAGACAGACAGACAGGAACCTCTGGATGTAATACAGTCACCATCCAGACAGACTGACAGGAACCTCTGACCTGGATGTAATACAGTCACCATCCAGACAGACTGACAGGTACCTCTGACTGGATGTAATACAGTCACCATCCAGACAGACTGACAGGAACCTCTGACCTGGATGTAATACAGTCACCATCCAGACAGACTGACAGGAACCTCTGACCTGGATGTAATACAGTCACCATCCAGACAGACCGACAGGAACCTCTGACCTGGATGTAATACAGTCACCATCCAGACAGACTGACAGGAACCTCTGACTGGATGTAATACATCACCATAAGCTGGAATTGCGTGCTGTATCGCTACCATCTCTATACAACACACATACTCATACTCTAGCCATTACCTGGCAGCATCCCCACTCAGACCAGTTTGTGTTTGCCTCCGCCGAGCCTCTAACTGAGATGTTTCCGGCGGCATATCTGTGTTGTTACTGCTAAGAACACAAACTCTTTGATCTGGGCTCAAACATGAAGGGCTTCAGTAGTTTTATTGGCTCCCTAACTAACATTATTTCATTATCTGTAATAAACTCATTCTCAGACTCAGAGCTACTTGGTAAATTCGGGAATTTTGGGGAATTCCAAAATGTTCCAAAATCCTGCCTTTGATGCAACCTTGCCAATATGGCGATTTACAGTTACAGTTAGCTGGCGCTCTAAATCATAGTGTTTCCATTCCCCTTTACGCTTCAGCCCCACCCATCTTCTTTCGCTCTCGATGCACATACTTCACACTCTGGCCGATAATTTGTTTTTCTCTGGATAACATGAAAACAGCCTAACCAGCTCTGCTGGCAACAATTTCATTCCGCTTTTTTTGCAGACATTTACTGACACCGGCCATATTCAATGGGTGTTGTACACACATCACATAACGTTAGCTAATGAGCCAGCCAGCCAACTTTAGCTAGTTAAACAACAATGAACAGTGCCGACAATGCTGGGAGCTAACCAAACATTTTCAATGTTAGCTAGCTAACATTAGGCTCTAACTAGAAAAGCAAACAGCTCTGGAATATGAATAGTAACGTCAGCTAGGGAGCCAGCCAGCTAACGTTAGCTAGCTAGCTAACAGTACAATTTAGCTTGAAATGAAACCACTTTCTGTCAAAATTTGAAAACGTGTAATATCTGAAAATGTAACTAGCTAACATGCTGACCAATAACAAAATGTGCAAAACAAATTTAAACATACACATTATTCAATTTTTGCACCCACACTGCTCGTGCGTGCCAATGGGTGTCTGCATTGCCAACCGCTAAAATAAAAGTCAGTTCTATTTGTGTTGCTGAATGCGGTGCAAGTCCTGCATCTCCCGTCTCCTCATTGGTTTATAGAAGCAGATACCCACGTGCTCATTGATTATACCCACATGGGTGATTGAAAGATGAACTGAGTTTAGTCGGTCATCGCGGTAACTAGGAAAGTTAGATGCCAATCGCCATATAAAGTCCAAAGATGAAAAAGCCTGGAAGGAGGAGAGATGACTAGAAATGATTTGGTTGACCGTTTTATGTGTGGATACATTTTTGGAGTAGAGGACCTTGTGCATTTCAGGTAAAATAACAACCCAATGTTTATATCCCAGGACAAATTTGCTAGTAACTGTAAGCTAGCTAGACAAATTGCCATAAATATTTCATGCTTTTCGACCTGTCCCCAAATTAATATAATTGGTTCAGAGTTTGTTTTGATATTTCAAACTGCGTGTCATGATCGAGTTTGGTGTGGGGGGACAAAATCAATTTGCTTGTGGCCGGTTTGGGTGCGGTGTAACACTAGACTTACCTGTATACATCATCGTGCATGAACGCCTGTCCCTGTCAGGAATGCCATGCCACCGTTGCCCTTAGTTTGAAGATGTAATCCGGAGACAGGTGTTTTCTCCATCTCTTTAGCTATCAAACTCTAATTCCACTGATTTCAAAACTTGATCCTCCAGAAAGTGGAGAGCAACACTTATGCAGCTCCACTACACAATACATTTTTTTAAAGCTGCTTTCGACAGGATTACCAACACAGACTGACGAGCTTCCATATCAGACCAATCTGAACTCCTCTCTCGGCATGTCCAGCCTACTCATTATCTCTACTTTTTCTGTGGCTTAACCAAAAAGGCACGTAACTTAACTATTTTATTCGTATTTACAGATGGCATACAAGTTTGTTATTAAGGCACATGAAAGTTCACATTTTCGAGAAGGCATTTCGATAGAAAAAAATGTAACATTCAAACGGCTCTCCTGTGAAGTCGTGACTTGCGACATAAGTATGAATCGGTCACATATACTGTACAGGGCATTCGGAATGTATTCATACCTTGACTTTTTCCACATTTTGTTACATTACAGCCTTGTTCTAAAATGGATTAAATAATTAAAAATCCTCAGCAATCTACACACAATACCTATCCATGACAAAGCAAAAGCAGGTTTGTAGAATTTTTGCAAATGTATATATTTACATAAGTATTCAGACCCTTTGCAATGAGACATAAAATTGAGCTCATCTGTTTCCATTGATCGTCCTTGAGATGTTTCTACAAATTGATTGGAGTCCACCTGTGGTAAATTCAATTCATTGGACATGCTTTGGAAAGGCACACACCTGTCTATATAAGGTCCCAGAGTGGACAATGCATGTCAGAGCTGAAACCAAGCCATGAGGTCGAAGGAATTGGGGAAGGGTACCCAAGAATCCATGGCACTCTGACAGAGCTCTAGCATTCCTCTGTGGAGATGGGAGAAACTTCTAGAAGAACTACCATCTCTGCAGCACTCCACCATGCAGATATTCAGGATAGAGTGGCCAGACGATAGCCACTCCTCAGTAAAAGACACATGACAGCCCTCTCGGAGTTTGCTAAAAGTCACCTAAAGACTCTCAGAAACAAGATTCTCTAATAATAATAATAATTAGGTGGGTGCTTACATTTGTTCTGTTTCACACATGTACAAGTGTGTATTATGTGTGAATTGGAAATCTGTTTTTTTTCATGAAAGAAATAAAAGCTGAAATAAACATGTTTGTATGTATGTGTGTATATATATTTATATACATACATATAAATACATGCAATAAATCAGTACGGTAATATGATATCTGTATGTAAAATATTTACATTTTGGTAATTTAGCAGATGCTCTTATCCAGAGCGACTTACAGTAAGTCTAACCATCTTATTATCTACACATGAAGGTATCCATAAACAATCATTTCTGATGAAGAAACACAAATGTAAAAAATGTGTGGATATAGATTTTTGGAATTAAACTCTTCATTTGCTCTTTATGACAGAATGTAACGATTAAGTGACATCTTGGTAAAAAAACAAACATATTTTTACAATGTTACATTTTTCAGAAGGCACCAAATTTGTGGAACGACCATCCTATTGATTTAAAAAAAAATTACCTTCATGATACAGCTAGCATTTAACACTCTATTACCCCTCCCAAATGACCAGGTCGCAGCATTCTCTCTCTCTCCTCTCCGTCTCCTCTCTGTTGGCACAATTTCCTCAACACAAAATAACGGACATGCACTGAATGCTAGTCGCTACCTGGATCAGCAGCATGTTCTCCTATCATCAGAGGATTGATCTAAATGCTGGAGTAAGTTATTACTGTTGACAGCGTGTATTAGAGGGAGTTTGGAGGGCTCGTCTTGCCCACTGGGCATTCAGTCAGCTGGTTGTAGAGAGGAGAGATGGAGAGGAGAGGAGATTAGTGATTCACGCACCACTCCTCTGCTGCGGTGGCTGAGAGTAGAGTCGTCTCTAATGAAGTGTTCTCCGGCTGTTGGTTGTATAATATGCCCTAATACCTAGAGACACTTACTGACTGTAGCTAGGCGGATAGAATGCAAGAGAGAGCAGTTCCTCATACACCAATATTGATTAAGCATTTGGACAAATGACAGATATTGATTTAAGCTATGCTTACAACTGTGGTAGCCTGGTCCCGGACCTGTTTGTGCTGTCTAGTCAACTCCTATGGCCATTGTCACATTGTTAGTAGAGACAGATGTGGGACCAGGCTATGACAGTGGTACTGAAGCTAGTGAAAACGAGGCCTAGGGACACCCTGTGACATTTCAACTTCTTCTGGCACATTGTTTACAGTCCAACAGCCACAAACTGTATCCAACAGGGGGTTGACATTTATTACACTTGTCTCAATTTCTCAATTTTCTCAATTTATTTAATCAATTGTAGAATAAAGCTGTGACTTTTAAAAAAAATGTGGAAAAAAGTCAAGGGGTCTGAATACTTTCCGAAGTCACTGTATCATGGCTTGACTCTTACTGTGAACTGATTGTTACACCAGAAAATTATTTCACCAAAGAGTCACTCAGATATAACATGAACACACATAAGACATGGCAAAATGTGTAGAATTGCAGGAAATTAGCTTTAAAAACGACAACATTTTCTCTAGCTTTAAAACGACAACATTTTCTCTCCACCCAAATGCAAAATATGTAGAATTGCAGGAAAATAGCTTTAAAACAACAGCATTTTCTCTCAATGCCATTTCTACCAGACTGTAAGTAATCACATTGTCTCAGTCGTTACAGATCTATCCAGACCAGACAGTAATAACCACATTGTCTCAGTCATTACAGATCTATCCAGACCAGACAGTAATAACCACATTGTCTCAGTCATTACAGATCTATCCAGACCAGACAGTAATAACCACATTGTCTCAGTCATTACAGATCTATCCAGACCAGACTGCAATAATCACATTATCAAGTAATTAAACTGAAAATGTCACTAACGTTTTGTTTACATATCAAATGGAAACCTATTATAACAATAACAACATATGCCATTTAGCAGACCATTTTATCTTGTGACTTACAGTCATGTATGGGTAGTCCCAGGAATTGAACCAACTATCCCAGTATTACAAACACCATGCACTACCAACTAAGCTAAAGAGCACTACACCACTTCTGACCGCGGACCATAGGGTAGAGAATAGGGTGCCATTTTGGTAAGCCGTCTTCATCTTCGTTGCATTTGTAGTGCACTGCACATAGGGCTCCCGTCAAAAGTAGTGCACTAAAAATGGGAATAGGGTTCCATTTCATCTGATTAATTAATTAATTAATCAAATCACCACTGAACAATTTACATTGAGCCCCCCACCCCTCCCCCCTCCTGTCACGTCCTGACCATAGAAATATGTTATTTTCTATGGTAGAGTAGGTCAGGGCGTGACAGGGCGGGGTTCTATGTTTTCTATTTCTATGTTGTCAGGTTCTAGTTTTGTATTTCTATGTTGGGGTTTTGTTTGGGATGATCTCCAATTAGAGGCAGCTGGTCCTCGTTGTCTCTAATTGAGATCATACTTAAGAAGGGTTTTTTTTTCCACCTGGGTTTGTGGGAGATTGTCTTTGAGTAGTCTATGTTTCTCCTCTGCGTCACGGTTTGTTGTTTTTTGTTATTCAAGTTTATTTACATGTTTTGCATAGTTTCACAGTGTAAATAAAATGTGGAACGACACACACGCTGCACTTTGGTCCGCTCCTCCTTACGACAGCCGTGACAGAATCTCCCACCACCAAAGGACCAAGCAGCATGGAATGGAGCAGTGGACAATTGAGGCGATAAGGAGGAGTATATCTCCCTCTCTTCACTGGGATTCTCTGCCTCTAACCCTATTACAGGGGCTGAGTCACTGGCTTACTCCCTAGGAGGGGTGCGTCACTTGAGTGGATTGTGTAACTGACGTGGTCTTCCTGTCTGGGTTGGCGCCCCCCCTTGGGTTGTGCCGTGGCGGAGATCTTTGTGGGCTATACTCGGCCTTGTCTCAGCATGGTAAGTTGGTGATTGAAGATTTCCCTCTAGTGGTGTGGGGGCTGTGCTTTGGCAAAGTGGGTGGGGTTATATCCTTCCTGTTTGGCCCTGTCCGGGGGTATCATCGGATGGGGCCACAGTCTCTCCTGACCCCTCCTGTCTCAGCCTCCAGTATTTATGCTGCAGTAGTTTATGTGTCGGGGCTAGGGTCAGTCTGTTATATCTGGAGTATTTCTCCTGTCTTATCCGGTGTCCTGTCTGAATTTAAGTATGCTCTCTCTAATTCTCTCTTTCTCTCTCTCGGAGGACCTGAGCCCTAGGACCATGCCTCAGGACTACCTGACATGATGACTCCTTGCTGTCCCCAGTCCACCTGGCCGTGCTGCTGCTCCAGTTTCAACTGTTCTGCCTGTGGCTATGGAACCCTGACCTGTTCACCGGACGTGCTACCTGTCCCAGACCTGCTGTTTTCAACTCTCTAGAGACAGCAGGAGCTGTAGAGATACTCTCAATGATCGGCTATGAAAAGCCAACTGACATTTACTCTTGAGGTGCTGACTTGTTGCATCCTCGACAACTACTGTAATTATTATTATTTGACCATGCTGGTCATCTATGATCATTTGAACATCTTGGCCATGTTCTGTTATAATCTCCACCCGGCACAGCCAGAAGAGGACTGGCCAGCCCTCATAGCCTGGTTCCTCTCTAGGTTTCTTGCTAGGTTTTGGCCTTCCTAAGGAGTTTTTCCTAGCCACCGTGCTTCTACACATGTATTACTTGCTGTTTGGAGTTTTAGGCTGGGTTTCTGTACAGCACTTTGAGATATAAGCTTATGTAAGAAGGGCTATATAAATAAATTTGGTTTTATATATCCAGGGCTTTGGAGGATTTAGGGGCAGGAGGAAAGCGCCTTCCATGGGAACAGGTGGAGGCAGCGAGAGCACGGCAACAAGGGAAGCACGAGAGGCAGCCCCACCAATTTTTTTTTTTTGGGGGGGGGGCACACGGGAGATTGGCTGAGTCAGGTTGGAGACCCGAGCCAACTCCCCGTGCTTACCGTGGGGAGCGAGTGACGAAGCAAGCACCATGTTATGCGGTGATGCGCACTGTGTCGCCAGTGTGCATTCAAAGGCCGGTGCAATCTGTGCCCGCGCCCTGCATTTGTTGAGCTAGGTTGAGCATCCAGCCAGGACGGGTTTTGCCAGCTCTACGCTCGAGATCTCCAGTGCGCCTCCACGGCCCAGTATATCCTGTGCCTGCCCCACGTACCCAGCCTCCAGTGAGTGTATTCAGCCTGGTACGCCCTGTGCCTGCTCCTCGCACTTGCCCTGAGGTGCGTGTTACCAGTCTGGCGTCACCTGTGCCAGCCCCACGCATCAGGCCTCCAGTGCGCCTGCCCAGTCCGGGGTGTCCTGTTCCTGCTCCCTGCACTCGCCCTGAGGTGCGTGTTACTAGTCTGGCGCCACCTGTGCCAGCCCCACGCATCAGGCCTCCAGTGTGCCTGCCCAGTCCGGGGTGTCCTGTTCCTGCTCCCCACACTCGCCCTGAGGTGCGTGTTACTAGTCTGGTGCCACCTGTGCCAGCCCCATGCATCAGGCCTCCAGTGCGCATTCCCAGTCCAGAGCTTCCGGCGACGGTCCCCAGTCCAGAGCTTCCGGCGACGGTCCCCAGTCCAGAGCTTCCGGCGACGGTCCCCAGTCCAGAGCTTCCGGCGACGGTCCCCAGTCCAGAGCTTCCGGCGACGGTCCCCAGTCCAGAGCTTCCGGCGACGGTCCCCAGTCCAGAGCTTCCGGCGACAGGAACCTCCTGAGACGGCCCGCAGCCCGGAACCTCCTGAGACGGCCCGCAGCCCGGAACCTCCTGAGACGGCCCGCAGCCCGGAACCTCCGGCGGGGGTCCGCAGCACAGAGCCTCCGGCGACGATCTACAGTCCGATTCCTCCGCCAACGATCCATGGTCCGGTGGCACAGAAGCAGAGGGATCAGCGGGCGGAGCGGGGGTTACGCCCCGAACCAGAGGATCCGCGGGATGAGAAGGTTATGTGTACTGCACCAGAGCCACCATAGACAGTAGTTACCCACCCTACCCTCCCTTTTTTGGGGGGGGGGGTTTGTTGTTTTGTTTAGGTGCGGTCGGAGTCCGCACCTTTGGGGGGGGTACTGTCACGTCCTGACCAGAGAAAGATGTTATTTTCTATGGTAGAGTAGGTCAGGGCGTGACGGGGGGGGTTTTCTGTTTTCTATTTCTATGTTGTCAGGTTCTAGTTTTGTATTTCTATGTTGGGGTTTTGTTTGAGATGATCTCCAATTAGAGGCAGCTGGTCCTCGTTGTCTCTAATTGAGATCATACTTAAGTGGGTTTTTTTTCCACCTGGGTTTGTGGGAGATTGTCTTTGAGTAGTGTATGTTTCTCCTCTGCATCACGGTTTGTTGTTTTTTGTTATTCAAGTTTATTTATATGTATTGCATAGTTTCACAGTGTAAATAAAATGTGGAACGACACACACGCTGCACTTTGGTCCGCTCCTCCTTACGACACCCGTGACACCTCCATTTTGTACACTGCTGCTACTCGCTGTTTATTATCTATTCATAGTCACTTCACCCCTACCTACATGTACAAATTACCTCAACTAACCTGTACCCCCGCACATTGACTCAGTAACTGTACCCCCTGTATTTAGCCTCATTATTGTTATTCTTATTGTGTAACTTTTTATCTTAGTCTACTTGGTAAATATTTTAATAACTCTTCTTGAACTGCACTGTTGGTTAAGGGCTTGTAAGTAAGCATTTCACAGTAAAGTCTACACTTGTTGTATTCGGCGCATGTGACTAATAAAGTTTGATTTGAGAATAACGCCATTTCAGTTCATCCAAAAAGCCACTTGATCCACTTTTTGAAGTAAATACACTCGATAGGTTCTTCACATTTTACAATGACTTGTTTTTCAGTACATCTAATTGTCTCCATTAACTTAATGCTTCATTCTCCATTCCCTTTGTGCTGTTGTCTGGGCCCAATAATGTTTGTACCATGTTGCGTTGCTACCATGTTGTTGTCATGTTGTGTTGCTGCCTTGCTATGTTTTCTTAGGTCTCTCTTTATCTAGTGTTGCGTTGTCTCTCTTGTTGTGTGTTTTGTCCTATATTTATATTTTATTTATTTTTAATCCCAGCCCCGTCCCCTCAGGAGGTGTTTTGCCTTTTGATAGGCCGTCATCGTAAATAAGAATTTGTTCTTGACTGACTTGCCTAGTTAAATAAAAATAAAATGTGATTGTGTGTAATCACACCACCTGGTATATTTACCAGACTTGGTTGACTGTGTGATCACACCACCTGGTATATTTACCAGACTTGGTTGACTGTGTAATCACACCACCTGGTATATTTACCAGACTTGGTTGACTGTGTGATCACACCACCAGGTATATTTACCAGACTTGGTTGACTGTGTGATCACACCACCTGGTATATTTACCAGACTTGGTTGACTGTGTGATCACACCACCTGGTATATTTACCAGACTTGGTTGACTGTGTGGTCTCGTCTTTAAATGAAAACTCTACCCAAAAAACAATATTTTGTATTTGTTTCATTAGTCCATTGTTGACATAGTCACCAAATGTTTTGCTTGTCAGCAATCAAGTTCTGAATATATGCATCTTTTAAAATACAGAAACCATTGCAAAACACATCATACAGAATTTCTTCCTGTATTTTGAAAGTTACATATGTTCAAAACTTGATTGGGAGTGTTTTGGGAGTTTTTCGACTGGTATCTTAGTGGTAACACTTGGGAGCGTTTTGACTGGTCTCGTTAGTTGTAATAGTGGGAGCGTTTTGACTGGTCACGTTAGTGGTAACACTTGGGAGAGTTTTGACTAGTCACGTTAGTGGGAACACTTGGGAGAGTTTTGACTGGTCTAGTTAGTGGTAACACATTGGAGAGTTTTGACTGGTCTCGTTAGTGGTAACACATTGGAGAGTTTTGACTGGTCTCGTTAGTGGTAACACTTGAGAGCGTTTTGACTGGTCTCGTTAGTGGTAACACTTGGGAGAGTTTTGACTGGTCTAGTTAGTGGTAACACATTGGAGCGTTTTGACTGGTCTCGTTAGTTGTCCTTTTGATAATATAAATAAGGAAGAAAGGCAGGTCTGGGCAGGGTGATTGACAGACTGTGTGTGTGTGTGTGTGTGTGTGTGTGTGTGTGTGTGTGTGTGTGTGTGTGTGTTGTACAATGTGGGTGGGAGAGTGAATGAATGTGACCACCTCAGGGTACACAGTGATGCAGCAATATGGTAAGGATCACTGATGGTCAGGAGGAGAGGAGTGGATGAGGAGAGGAGAGGATGAGGAGAGGAGATGATGAGGAGAAGAGAGGATGAGGAGAGGATGAGGATGAGGAGAGGATGAGGAGAGGATGAGGAAGAGGAGAGGAGAGGATGAGGAGAGGATGAAGAGAGGATGAGGAGAGGATGAGGAGAGGATGAGGAGAGATGAGGAGTGGATGAGGAGACGATGAGGATGAGGATGAGGAGAGGAGAGGATGGGGAGAGGAGAGGAGACATCACAGCAGTGGTCTGGAGTAAGGGCAAGGCAGGGTGAGTGGAGGCGAGGGGAGAGGAGAGGACTCTGCCACACCGAGGAAGCGTCAATTCAACCTCACTCAGCTATCTACTGTCTCGTTATTCAGCTAGTCACACACACACACACACACACACACACACACACACACACACACACACACACACACACACACACACACACACACACACACACACACACACACGCACACGCGCACGGATAGGAACGACAGATGGAGGTAGAGGTGCGACCACTATTAGAAGCAGTATTTGTTTGTTTTTCTAGCCATCGCATATCAGACAACAGATGAACCATTGGAACCTAGACTGTGTTTAAAGCTGTAAACAATGGAATGAAGCTGCTCAGGCCAAGTCCTTTCAAATTCAGGCCAAGTCCTGCATCTACAGTCAAATAGAAAGAAAACAACTGTACAAGTGGAGGCTGGTGAGAGGGGCTTTAGGAGGACGGGCTCATTGTAATGGCTGGAATGGAATAAATGGGACTGTATCAAACACATAGACTCCGTTCCATTGGTTCCATTTCAGCCGTTACCGTGAGCCCGTCCTCCTACAGCCCCTGCCACCAGCCTCCTCTGAACAGGACTGTGTGTCTGAACAGTAACAACACTGCACCATGTCTTTCCCACGGAGAGATTAAGAATTTGTTCTTAACTGACTTGCCTAGTTAAATAAGGGTAAAAAAAGAGAAATAAACAGAGTCATATAGATCGAGTATATATACATGTATACAGTATGTACAATGCATGTGGAAAGTATTCAGACTTCTTGACTTTTTCAAAAAAAAATTACGTTGCAGCCTTATTCTAAAATTGATTCAATTGTTTTTTCCTTATCAATCTACACACAATACCCCATGATGACAAAATGAAATGCAAATCTCCCACAAAGAAAAAACTATAACATTTACATAAGTATTCAGACCCTTTACATATGAAGAATAAATGTGGAATAAATGTTGTGGATCTTAATGTTTTTCCTCATAATCCTGGACTATCGGACCACCATTTTATTACGTTTGCAATCGCAACAAATAATCTGCTCAGACCCCAACCAAGGAGCATCAAAAGTTGTGCTATAAATTCTCAGACAACCCAAAGATTCCTTGATGCCCTTCCAGACTCCCTCTGCCTACCCAAGAACATCAGAGGACAAAAATCAGTTAACCACCTAACTGAGGAACTCAATTTAAGTTTGCGCAATACCCTAGATGCAGTTGCACCCCTAAAAACTAAAAACATTTGTCATTAGAAACTAGCTCCCTGGTATACAGAAAATACACGAGCTCTGAAGCAAGCTTCCAGAAAATTGGAACGGAAATGGTGCCACACCAAACTGGAAGTCTTCCGACTAGCTTGGAAAGACTGTACCGTGCAGTATCGAAGAGTTCTCACTGCTGCTCGATCCTCCTATTTTCCAACTTAATTGAGGAAAATAAGAACAATCTGAAATGTCTTTTTGATACTGTCGCAAAGCTAACTAAAAAGCAGCATTCCCCAAGAGAGGATGGCTTTCACTTCAGCAGTAATAAATTCATGAACTTCTTTGAGGAAAAGATCATGACCATTAGAAAGCAAAGTACGGACTCCTCTTTAAATCTGCGTATTCCTCCAAAACTCCGTTGTCCTGAGTCTGCACAACCCTGCCAGGACCTAGGATCAAGGGAGACACTAAAGTGTTTTAGTACTATATCTCTTGACACAATGATGAAAATAATCATGGCCTCGAAACCTTCAAGCTGCATACTGGACCCTATTCCAACTAAACTACTGAAAGAGCTGCTTCCTGTGCTTGGCCCTCATATGTTGAACATAATAAACGGCTCTCTATCCACCGGATGTGAACGAAACTCACTAAAAGTGGCAGTAATACAGCCTCTCTTGAAAAAGCCAAACCTTGACCCAGAAAATATAAAAAAACTATCGGCCTATATCGAATCTTCCATTCCTCTCAAAAAAAAAATTTAAAAGCTGTTGCGCAGCAACTCACTGCCTTCCTGAAGACAAACAATGTATACGAAACGCTTCAGTCTGGTTTTAGACCCCGTCATGGCACTGAGACTGCACTTGTGAAGATGGTAAATGACCTTTTAATGATATCAGACCGAGGCTCTGCATCGGTCCTCGTGCTCCTAGATCTTAGTGCTGCTTTTGATTCCATCGATCACCACATTCTTTTGGAGAGATTGGAAACCCAAATTGGTTTACACGGACAAGTTCTGACCTGGTTTAGATCTTATCTGTGAATGGTTGTTTCTGTGAATGGTTTGTCCTCTGACAAATCAACTGTACATTTCGGTGTTCCTGAATGTTCCGTTTTAGGACCACTATTGTTTTCACTATATATTTTACCTCTTGGGGATGTCATTCGAAAACATAATGTTAAATTTCACTGCTATGCGGATGACACACAGCTGTACATTTCAATGAAACATGGTGAAGCCCCAAAATTACCCTCGCTAGAAGCCTGTGTTTCAGACATAAGGAAGTGGATGGCTGCAAACTTTCTACTTTTAAACTCGGACAAAACAGAGATGCTTGTTCTAGGTCCCAAGAAACAAAGAGATCTTCTGTTAAATCTGACAATTAATCTTGATGGTTGTACAGTCGTCTCAAATAAAACTGTGAAGGCCCTCGGTGTTACTCTGGACCCTGATCTCTCTTTTGAAGAACATATCAAGACTGTTTCAAGGGCAGCTTTTTTCCATCTATGTAACATTGCAAAAATCTGAAACTTTCTGTCCACAAATGATGCAGAAAAATGAATCCATGCTTTTGTTACTTCCAGGTTGGACTACTGCAATGCTCTACTTTCCGGCTACCCGGATAAAGCACTAAACAAACTTCAGTTAGTGCTAAATACGGCTGCTAGAATCCTGACTAGAACCCCAAAATTTGATCATATTACTCCAGTGCTAGCCTCCCTACACTGGCTTCCTGTTAAGGCAAGGGCTGATTTCAAGGTTTTACTGCTAACCTACAAAGCATTACATGGGCTTGCTCCTACCTATCTTTCCGATTTGGTCCTGCCGTACATACCTACACGTACGCTACGGTCACAAGACGCAGGCCTCCTAATTGTCCCTAGAATTTCTAAGCAAACGGCTGGAGGCAGGGCTTTCTCCTATAGAGCTCAATTTTTATGGAATGGTCTGCCTACCCATGTGAGAGATGCAGACTCGGTCTCAACCTTTAAGCCTTTACTGAAGACTCATCTCTTCAGTGGGTCCTATGATTGAGTGTAGTCTGGCCCAGGAGTGTGAAGGTGAACGGAAAGACTCGGGAGCAACGAACCGCCCTTGCTGTCTCTGCCTGGCCGGTTCCCCTCTTTTCACTGTGATTCTCTGCCTCTAACCCTATTACAGGGGCTGAGTCACTGGCTTATTGGTGTTCTTCCATGCCGTCCCTAGGAGGGGTGCGTCACTTGAGTGGGTTGAGTCACTGACGTGGTCTTCCTGTCTGGGTGTCGCCCCCACTTGGGTTGTGCCATGGCTGAGATCTTTGTGGGCTATACTCGGCCTTGTCTCAGGATGGTAAGTTGGTGGTTGAAAATATCCCTCTGGTGGTGTGGGGGCTGTGCTTTGGCAAAGTGGGTGGGGTTATATCCTTCCTGTTTGGCCCTGTCCGGGGGTATCGTCGGATGGGGCCACAGTGTCTCCTGACCCCTCCTGTCTCAGCCTCCAGTATTTATGCTGCAGTAGGCAGTAGTTTATGTGTCGGGGGGCTAGTGTCAGTCTGTTATATCTGGAATATTTCTCCTGTCTTATCCGGTGTCCTGTGTGAATTTAAGTGTGGTCTCTCTAATTCTCTCTTTCTTTCTTTCTCTCTTTCTTTCTTTCTCTCTCTCGGAGGACCTGAGCCCTAGGACCATGCCTCAGGTCTACCTGACATGATGACTCCTTGCTGTCCCCAGTCCACCTGGCCGTGCTGCTGCTCCAGTTTCAACTGTTCTGCCTGCGGCTATGGAACCCTAACCTGTTCACCGGACGTGCTACCTGTCCCAGACCTGCTGTTTTCAACTCTCTATAGA
This sequence comes from Salmo trutta, assembly GCF_901001165.1. Classification (NCBI taxonomy): domain Eukaryota; kingdom Metazoa; phylum Chordata; class Actinopteri; order Salmoniformes; family Salmonidae; genus Salmo; species Salmo trutta. The sequence goes on along the minus strand of NC_042970.1, from coordinate 3,967,848 downwards.
CAGCAGGAGCGGTAGAGATACTCTCAATGATCGGCTATGAAAAGCCAACTGACATTTACTCTTGAGATGCTGACTTGTTGCACCCTCGACAACTGTGATTATTATTATTTGACCATGCTGGTCATTTATGAACATTTGAACATCTTGGCCATGTTCTGTTATAATCTCCACCCGGCACAGCCAGAAGAGGACTGGCCACCCCTCATAGCCTGGTTCCTCTCCAGGTTTCTTCCTAGGTTTTGGCCTTTCTAGGGAGTTTTTCCTAGCCACCGTGCTTCTACACCTGCATTGCTTGCTGTTTGGGGTTTTAGGCTGGGTTTCTGTACAGCACATTGAGATATCAGCTGATGTAAGAAGGGCTATATAAATACATTTGATTTGATTTGATTTACCAGTACCTGCACCTTTGGCAGCGATTACAGCCTTGAGTCTTCTTGGGTATGATGCTACAAGCTTGGCACACCTGTATTTGGGGGGTTTCTCCCATTCTTCTTTGTAGATCCTCTCCAGCTCTGTCAGGTTAGATAGGGAGTGTCGCCACACAGCTATTTTCAGGTCTCTCCAGAGATGTTAGATCAGGTTCAAGTCCGGGCTCTGGGTGGGCCACTCAAGGATATTTAGAGACTTGTCCTGAATCCACTCCTGCATTGCCTTGGCTCTGTGCTTAGGGTCGTTGTCCTGTTGGAAGGTGAACCTTCTCCCCAGTCTGAGGTCCTGAGCGCTCTGGAGCAGGTTTTCATCAAGGATCTCTCTGTACTTTGCTCTGTTCATCTTTACCTCAATCCTGACTCATCTCCCAGTCCTTGCTGCTGAAAAACATCCCTACAGCATGATGCTGTCACCACCATGCTTCACCGTAGGCATGGTGCCAGGTTTCCTCCAGACGTGACACTTGGCATTCAGGCCAAAGAGTTCCTTCTTGGTTTCATCAGACCAGATAATCTTGTTTCTCCTGGTCTGAGAGCCTTTAGGTGCCTTTTGGCAAACTCCAAGTGGGCTGTCATGTGCATTTTCCTGAGGAGTGGCTTCCATCTGGCCACTCTACCATAAAGGCCTGATTGGTGGAGTGCTGCAGAGATGGTTGTCCTTCTGGATGGTTCTCCAATCTCCATAGAGGAACTCTGGAGCTCTGTCATAGTGAATATCGGGTTCTTGGTCACCTGTCTGACTGACCAAGACCCTTCTCGCCCGATTGCTCAGTTTGGCCGGGAAGCCATTTCTAAGAAGAGTCTTGGTGGTTTCAATCTTCCTCCAATTAAGAATGATGGAGGCCACAATGTTCTTGGGGGCCTTCAATGCTGCAGAAAAAGGTTGTGCCTCGACACAATCCTGTCTCGGAGCTCTATGGACAATTCCTTTGACCTGAAGGCTTGATTTTTGCTCTCACATGCACTGCCAACTGTAGGACCTTATATAGACAGTTGTGTGCCTTTCCAAATCATGTCCAATCAATTGAATTTACCACAGGTGGACTCCAATCATGTTGTAGACACATATCAAGGTTGATCAATGGAAACAGGATGCAGCTGAGCTCAATTTCAAAGTCTCATAGAAAAGGTTCTGAATATTTATGTAAATAAACTATTTCTGTTATATATTTTTCATACATTTTTCAAACATTTCTAAAAACATGCTTTCGCTTTGTCATTATGGGGTATTGTGTGTAGATTGAGGAGAAAAAACATGTAAATAAATGTTTTGAAAAAGCCAATGGCTCTGAATACTTTTGCACCATATGTCTCTGGATTAAATAATTCTGATGACTATCAGCTGACGGTGAATCTGCATTATTGTAGTAGCTTTGTCTGTCTCTCTGTAGTCAGTTATCATGCAACATTGCATAGCTAAGGGAAGACTAGGAAGAGAGGAGTAGCGTGGAGTTTCTTCCACCAGTCAAGCACAACACTACCATCTGGTGTCTGTCACAGTCAGCATCACTGGAACAGAACAGAACAAAGCAGAGCAGCACAGACGTCAGAGAGGAAGGTTTGTTTTTATGACTCACTCTCTCTCTCTCTCTCTCCCTCTCTCTCTGTGTTCTCCTCTCTCTCTCTCTCTCTCTCTGTGTTTCTTTCTCTCTCTCTCTCTCTCTCTCTCTCTCCCTCTCTCTCTGTGTTCTCCTCTCTCTCTCTCTCTCTCTCTCTGTGTTTCTTTCTCTCTCTCTCTCTCTCTCTCTCTCTCTCTCTCTCTTTCTCTCTCCCTATCTCACTCTCTATCTTCCTCTGGCTCAATTCAATTAAAAAGGGCTTTATTGGCATGGGAAACATGTGTTAACATTACCAAAGCAAGTGAAATAAATAATAAACAAAAGTGAGAAAACATAAAACGACACCAAAAAAACAAAACAATTAGAATTTAACAGTAAAAATTACACTCAAAAACGTTTAAAAAAGAAATGTTTTCTTCCTATTTGTCTCTCTCTCCCTCTCTCCCTCCCTCTCCCCCTCTCTCTATCTCTCTTTCTGTTCAAAGGGGCTTTGTTTACATTGTTGTTTACATATGTTTACATTGTTGTTTACATTGTTGTTTACATTGTTGTTTACATGTGTTTACATTGTTGTTTACATATGTTTACATTGTTATTTACATTTGTTTACATTGTTGTTTACATTTGTTTACATTGTCAAAGGAAGTGAAATAGATAAAACATAAGGGAAATAAACAATAAAAAATGAACAGTATGGGAGATATGGGAGTTACTAAGATTGGCTTTGTTTTCAAATTCTTTGTGGGTCTGTGTAATCTGAGGGAAATATGTGTCTCTAATATGGTCATACATTTGGCAGGAGGTTAGGAAGCGCAGCTCAGTTTCCACCTCATTTTGTGTGCAGTGTGCACATAGCCTGTCTTCTCGAGAGCCAGGTCTGCCTACGGCGGCCTCTCTCAATAGCAAGGCTATGCTCACTGAGTCAATACTAGACTTAAATTTCCTTAAGTTTGGGTCAGTCACAGTGGTCAAGGATTCTGCTACTGTGTGCTCCCTGTTTAGGGCTAAATACCATTCTAGTTTGCTCAGTTTTTTTGTTGATTCTTTCCATTGTGTCAAGTAATTGTCTTTGTTTTCTCAACATTTGGCTGCGTCTAATTGTGTTGCTGTCCTGGGGCTCTGTGGGTCTGTTGTGTTTGTGAGCAGAGCCCCAGCACCAGCTGGCAGAGGGGACTCTTCTCCAGGAGAGGGCTTTGTTATGGAAGCTTTGAGAATCACTTATTTTTAGGTGCGTTGTAGAGTTCAATTGCTCTTTTCTGGATTTTGATAATTAGTGGGAAACGACCGAATCATTCTCTGCATGAAAAGTTTGGTGTTTCTCACTTTCTGTCTCTCTCCCTCTCTCCCTCTCCGTTTCTCTCTACTCTACAGTGGTTTAGGTCAGGGTGTGACTAGGGGGGTGTTCTAGAATGTGTATTTCTATGTTAGTGGTTTTGTATGGTTCCCAATTAGAGGCAGCTGGTAATCGTTGCCTCTAAGTAGCTATTTTTCCCACCTGTGTTTTGTAGGATATTGTTTGTGTTTAGTTGCCTGTGTGCACGTCATGACTTCACGTTTCGTTGTTTATTGTTTTGTTTGTTTCACGGAGATAAAAAATATGTGGAACTATACTCACACTGCACCTTGGTCCACTCATTTTCAAGAACGTGACAGAATATCCCACCAAACCAGGACCAAGCAGCGGGTTCACCAGGTAAAAGAGTTTTGGACATCGGAAAAAGTGACGGGGGGATGCGAAACCCTTCCTTGGCGGCAGACGGAAGGTAATGATGGAGGACAGCGACGACGCCAGGGTTCGCAGCCACAGAAAGCCCAAGGACAACCCCAAGTTTTTTTTTTGGGGGGGGGGGGCACAAGGGGTGGCCGGTCGAGCCGAGGAGAGTGCCAGAGCCCGAATGGCAAACTCTGGAGGAGCGTGTCGTCAGACCACGGCCACAGAAACCCCAAGATTGTTTTGGGGGGGCGCACATGGAGCTGGCGGCTGAGCAGCGGGAAGAGCCAAAGACTGTCAGGGAGGCAATGGAGAAGTTGGGAGTGAGAGAGATGAGAGAGATGTTGTGCAAGTGTGTTCTGCTCAACATTTGACCAGAAGATCCAGTTAGCAGTCTGGTGAAACCTGTGTCGGCTCCACGCATCTGGACTCCAGTGCACCTCCCCAGTCAAGTAAGTCCTGTGCCTGCTCCTCGCACTCGCCCTGAAGTGCGTGTTCCTAGTCCGGTACGTCCTGTGCCTGCTCCTCGCATTCGCCCTGAAGTGTGTGTCCCCAGTCCGGTACATCCTGTGCCTGCTCCTCACACTCACCCTGAAGTGCGTGTCCCCAGTCGATACGTCCTGTGCCTGCTCCTCACACTTGCCCTGAAGTGCGTGTCACCAGTCCGGTGCCACCTGTACCAGCTCCACGCACTAGGCCTCCAGTGCGCATTCACAGTCCAGAGCTTCCGGCAACGGTTCCCAGTCCAGAGCTTCTGGCAACGTTTCCCAGTCCACAGCTTCCGGCGATGTTTCACAGTCCAGAGCTTCCTGCGACGGTCCACAGTCCGGAACCTCCTGCGACGGTCCACGGTCCGGAACCTCCTGTGATGGCCCACGGTCCAGAACCTCCTGCGACGGTCCACGGTCCGGAACCTCCAGCGACGGTCCACGATCCGGAACCTCCAGCGACGGTCAACGGTCCGGAACCTCTAGCAATGGTCCGGAGCTTCCAGGCAAGGCGTCCAGTCCAGCTCCAAGGCCGGAGTTTTCCTCTGTGCCGGTGCCCAGTCCAGGCACGGCGTCCAGTCCAGCTCCAGGGCGGGAGCCTTCCTCTGTGCCGGTGCCCAGTCCAGGCACGGCGTCCAGTCCAGCTCCAGGGCGGGAGCCTTCCTCTGTGCCGGTGCCCAGTCCAGGCACGGCGTTCAGCCCGGCGCAATGGCCGGATCCGGGGTCTGTGCAGGGGCTACAACCTGTACCGGAGCCGCCACCGACACTAGTCCCCCCCCCTACCCTCCCAATTTGGTTTCAGGTTTTACGGCCGGAGTCCGCACCTTTGGGAGGGGGGGGGGGTACTGTCACACCCTGACCATAAAGAGCCCTTGGATTTTCTATAGTGGTTTAGGTCAGGGTGTGACTAGGGGGGTGTTCTAGAATGTGTATTTCTATGTTGGTGGTTTTGTATGGTTCCCAATTAGAGGCAGCTGTTAATCGTTGCCTCTGATTGGAGATCATATTTAAGTAGATATTTTTCCCACCTGTGTTTGTGGGATGTTGTTTGTGTTTAGTTGCCTGTGTGCACGTCATGACTTCACGTTTCGTTGTTTTTTTATTGTTATTGTTTGTTTCACGGAGATTAAACATTTGTGGAACTATACTCACACTGCGCCTTGGTCCGCTCATTTTCAAGAACGTGACACTTTCTCCCTCACTCTCCTTCATCTCTCTCTCCCTCTCTCAATCTAATTCAATTCAATTCAAGGGTCTTTATTGCCATGGGAAACGTATGTTAACATTGCCAAAGCAAGTGAAGTAGATAATATACAAAAGTGAAATAAACAATAAAATGAACAGTAAACATTGCACTCATAGAAGTTCAGAAAAAATAAAAACATAACAAATATCATATTATGTATATATACAGTGTTGTAATGACGTGCAAATGGTTAAAGTACAAAGGGAAAAATAAATAAGCATAAATATGGGTTGTATTTACAATGGTGTTTGTTCTTCACTGGTTGACCTTTTCTTGTGGCAATAGATCACAATATCGCTGCCGTGATGGCATACTGTGGTATTTCACCCAGTAGATAAGGGAGTTTATTAAAATCGGGTTTGTTTTCAAATTCTTTGTGGATCTCTCCCTTTCTCTCTCTCCCTTTCTCACTACCTATCTCTCTCTCTCACTTTCTCTCTCTCTCTCTCCCTATATCTGTCTGTCTCTCTCTTTCCCTATCTCACTCTCTCTCCCTATATCTCTCTACGTATCTCTCTGTCTCTCCCTCTTTCTCCCCTTACCTCTCTCCTTCTCTCTCTCCCATCTCTCTCTCTCTCCCTCTCTCTCTTTCCCTCCCCCTCTCTCTCTCTCTCCCTTTCTCCCTTCCTTTCTCTCTCCCCCTCTCTCTCTCCCTCTCTCTCTCTATATCTCTTTCTGTTCAATGGGTATTTGTTTACATTGTTGTTAACATGTGTTTACATTGTTGTTTACATATGTTTACATTTTTGTTTACAAATGGTTAAATTGTCAAAGGAAGTGAAATAGAAAATAAACATAAGGGCAATAAACAATCAAAAATTAACCGTAAACATTCCACTGATATATAATATAGACATTTAGAATGTTATATTATTGGCAATGCTGTAGCAATGTGCAAATAGTTGAAGTACAAAAGGGAAAATAAATAAACAGACAGACATAGGTTGCATTTACAATGGTGTTTGTTCTTCACTGTTTGCCCTTTTCTTCTGGCGACAGGTCACAAATCTTTCTGCTGTGGTGACACACTGTGGTATTTCACCCAGGTGATAAGGGAGTTCATCAAAATCGGGTTTGTTTTCAAATTCTTTGTGGATCTCTCCCTTTCTCTCTCTCCCTCTCTATCTCCCTATGTATCTCTCCTTCTCTCTCTCCCCATCTCTCCCTCTCTCTCTCTCTTTCCCTGCCCCTCTCTCTCTCTCTCTCCCCCTATCGCTCTCTCCTTCTCTCTTTCCCCATCACTCTCTCTCTCCCTTTCACTCTTCCTTTCTCTCTCCCCCTCTCTCTCTCCCTCTCTCTCTCTCTCTATATCTCTTTCTGTTCAAAGGGAACTGGTTTTCATTTTTGTTTACATTTGTTTAGCCTTCCCTGTAGCTCAGTTGGTAGAGCATGGTGTGTGCAATGCCAGGGTTGTGGGTTCAATTCCCACGGGGGGCCAGCTCAGAAAAAAAGTTGTATGAAATGTATGCATTCACTACTGTAAGTCACTCTGGATAAGAGTGTCTGCTACATGACAAAAATGTAAAATGTTTACATTGTCAAAGGAAGTGAAATAGATAATAATCATAAGGGAAATAAACAATCAAAAATGAACCGAAACATTCCACTGATACAGAATATAGACATTTCAAACATTTTATTATTGGCAATGTTGTAGCAAAGTGCAAATAGTTGAAGTACAAAAGGGAAAATAAATAAACAGACAGTTCTAGGTTGTATTTACAATGGTGTTTGTTCTTCACTGGTTGCCCTTTTCTTCTGGTGACAGATCACACATTTTTCTGCTGTGGTATTTCACATAATACCGTAGATATGGGAGTTACTAAGATTGGTTTTGTTTTCAAATTCTTTGTGGGTCTGTGGGAAATATGTGTCTCTAATATGGTCATACATTTGGCAGGATTTTAGGAAGCGCAGCTCAGTTTCCACCTTTTGTGTGCACATACATTTACATTTTAGTCATTTAGCAGACGCTCTTATCCAGAGCGACTTACAGTAGTGAATGCATAAATTGCATACAATTTCATAATTTTTTTTTCCTGTGCTGGCCCCCCATGGGAATCGAACCCACAACCCTGGTGTTGCAAACACCATGCTCTACCAACTGAGCTACAGGGAAGGCTAATCAATAGCCTGTCTTCTCTTGAGAGCCAGGTCTGCCTACGGCGGCCTCTCTCAATAGCAAGGCTATGCTCACTGAGTCTGTACATTGTCAAAGCTTTCCTTAAGTTTGGGTCAGTCACAGTGGTAAAGGATTCTGCTACTGTGTGCTCCCTGTTCAGGGCTAAATAGCATTCTTGTTTGCTCAGTTTTTTTGTTGACTCTTTCCAATGTGTCAAGCAATTGTCTTTGTTTTCTCATGATTTGGTTGGGTTTAATTGTGTTGCTGTCCTGGGGCTCTGTGGGGTCTGTTGTGTTTGTGAACAGAGCCCCAGCACCAGCTGGCAGAGGGGACTCTTCTCCAGGTGAGGGCTTTGTTATGGAAGGTTTGAGAATTACTTATTTTTAAGCGGTTGTAGAATTTAACTGCTGTTTTCCGGATTTTGATAATTGGTGGGAATCGTTCTAATTCTGCTCTGCATGCATCCTTTGGTGTTTCTCTCTATCTACTCGCTATCTCCGTCTCTATTTTTATCTCTCCCTTTTCTCTTTTACACTTTCTGACATCTTTCTCTCTCCCGTCTCTCTCCAGTCTCTCTGCCGTATCTTTCCCCGCTGTTACTATTACTACTACTACTACTACAACTACTACTACTACTACCACAACTACTACTACCACTACTACTACCATCACTACTATCACTACCACTAATACAACTACCATTACTTTACTTCAACTACTACTATCACTACTACTACTACTACTACTACCACTAATACTACTACTACTACTACCGCTACTATTACCACTACTATTGCCATTACTACTACCATTACTGTATTACTACTACTACTACAACAACAACTACCAGTACTACCACTACTACTACTAAAACTAACACCACTACAGCTACTACTGCTACTACTACTACCACTACAACTACTACCGCTACTACTACTACTACTACTACCAATACAACTACAAATACCACTAATGCTGCTACTACTACTGCTACTAATACTACTACCACAACTACCACCAACACTACTGCTACTACCACTACCACTACCACCACTACTGTAGTACCACTACTACTACCACCACTACTGTAGTACCACTACTACTACCACCACTACTGTTGTACCACTACTACTACTACTCCTACTACTACTACTTTTTTCACTAGTACTACTACTAATACTACTACTGATACTACTGCCACATCTTAACTACTACCACTAATGTACCGCTACTACTACTACTACTACTACCAATACAACTACAAATACCACTAATGCTGCTACTACTACTGCTACTAATACTACTACCACAACTACCACCAACACTACTGCTACTACCACTACCACTACCACCACTACTGTAGTACCACTACTACTACCACCACTACTGTTGTACCACTACTACTACTCCTACTACTACTATTACAACTACTACTACTACTACCACTACTACTACTACTACCACCACTACTACTACTATCACTACTACTACTATTACAACTACTACTACTACTACTACTACTACTACTACTACTACTACTACTACCACCACCACCACTACTAACAATACTACAACTGCTATTACTGCTACTACCACTACAACCACCATTACCACTACTACTACTACTACTACCACCACTACTACTACTATCACTACTACTACTACTACTACTTTTATCACTAGTACTACTACTAATACTGCTACTTCCACTACTACAAATACTACTACTAATGTACTGCTACTACTACTGCTACTACTACTACTACTACTACTACTACTACTACTACTATGACCATTACAACTACTACCACTACTATAACTATTACCATTGCTACTTTACTACTACTACTACTACCACTATTACTACTACTACTACTACCACTTCTACTAGTACCACTACTACTACTACTACCACTACTACTACCACTACTACTACTATCATTACTTCTACTACTACAACTACTTTTATCACTAAAACTACTAATACTGATCCTACTGCCACCAGTATTAATGTACTGCTACTACTACTACTACTACCACTACTATTTCTAACACTACCACTACTACTGCTACTACTAAATCAAATCAAATCAAATTTATTTATATAGCCCTTCGTATATCAGCTGAAATCTCAAAGTGCTGTACAGAAACCCAGCCTAAAACCCCAAACAGCAAGCAATGCATGTGAAAGAGGCACGGTGGCTAGGAAAAACTCCCTAGGAAAAACTCCCTAGAAAGGCCAAAAACCTAGGAAGAAACCTAGAGAGGAACCAGGCTATGAGGGGTGGCCAGTCCTCTTCTGGCTGTGCCGGGTGGATATTATAACAGAACATGGTCAAGATGTTAAAATGTTCATAAATGACCAGCATGGTCAAATAATAATAATCATTGTAGTTGTCGAGGGTGCAACAAGCACGTCCGGTGAACAGGTCAGGGTTCCGTAGCCGCAGGCAGAACAGTTGAAACTGGAGCAGCAGCATGGCCAGGTGGACTGGGGACAGCAAGGAGTCATCATGCCAGGTAGTCCCGAGGCATGGTCCTAGGGCTCAGGTCCTCCGAGAGAAAGAAAGAAAGAGAGAAAGAGAGAAATTAGAGAGAGCATATTTAAATTCACACAGGACACCGGATAAGACAAGAGAATACTCCAGATGAAACAGACTGACCCTAGCCCCCCGGCACATAAACTACTGCAGCATAAATACTGGAGGCTGAGACAGGAGGGATCAGAAGACACTGTGGCCCCATCCGATGATACCCCCGGACAGGGCCAAACAGGCAGGATATAACCCCACCCACTTTGCCAAAGCACAGCCCCCACACCACTAGAGGGATGTCTACAACCACCAACTTACCGTCCGAAGACAAGGCCGAGTATAGCCCACAAAAATCTCCGCCATGGCACAACCCAAGGGGGGGCGCCAACCCAGACAGGAAGACCACGTCAGTGACTCAACCCACTCAAGTGACGCACCCCTCCCATGGACGGCATGGAAGAACACCAGTAAGTCAGTGACTCAGCCCCTGTAATAGGGTTAGAGGCAGAGAATCCCAGTGGAAAGATGGGAACCGGCAAGGCAGAGACAGCAAGGGCGGTTCGTTGCTCCAGCCTTTCCGTTCACCTTCACACTCCTGGGCCAGACTACACTTAATCATAGGACCTACTGAAGAGATAAGTCTTCAGTAAAGACTTAAAGGTTGAGACTGAGTCTGCGTCTCTCACATGGGTAGGCAGACTATTCCATAAAAATGGAGCTCTATAGGAGAAAGCCCTACCTCCAGATGTTTGCTTAGAAATTCTAGGGACAAATACTACCACTGCTACTACTACTACTACCACCACTACTACTACTTCTAACACTACAACTACTACTACCACTACTACCACTACTACCTGTACCACTACTACTACCACTACTACCTGTACCACTACTACTACTACCACTATCACTACTTCTACTACGACTACTTTTAATGCTAAAACCACTACTGATACCACTACTGATACTACTGCCACTACAACTAATGTACTACTACTAACACTACTACTACTACCATTACTACTACTTTACTACTACTACTACTACCACTAATACTGCTACTACTACTAATGCACTGCCTGTCCCTACCACTACTACTATCACCACCACTACTTCTACTACTACTACTAATATGGCTACATCTACCACTATCACTACTACTACTACTACCACTACTATCACTACTACTACTACTACTACCACTATCACTACTACTACTACTACCACTACTATCACTACTACTAATACCAGTACAATCACTACGACTACTACTACTTGCATTATAACTACTACTACTACCACTATCACTACTACTACTACTATTACTACTACTATTACTACTACTACTACTATCACTACCACTACTATCACTATCACTACTTCTACTACTATCACTACTACTACTACCATTATCACTACTACTACTACTACTACAACCACTATCACTACTACTACTACTACTACTACTACTACTACTACTACTACTACTAGCATTATCACTACTACCACTATCACTACGACTACTACTACTAGCATTATAACTACTACTACTATCACTATTACTAGTACTACTACAAATGTCACTACTACTAATACTACTAAACTACTACTGCCACTACTACTACTACTACTAAAACTACTACCAGTACCACTACTACTGCTACTACAATCACTACTACTACTACCACTACTACTACTACTACTATTACTACTACTACCACTATCACTACTATTACTACTACTACCACTATAATACTACTACTATTACTACTACCGCTATCGCTACTACTACAACTACTACTACTGCTACTATCACTACTACTACTATCACTACTACTACAACTATCACTATTGCTGCTACTACTACCACCACTACTACTACTACTACCACTATTACTACTACTGCTACCACCACTACTACAAATGCCACTACTACTACTACTACTACTGCCACTACTACTACTACTACTACTACTACTAAAACTACTACTACTACTGCCACTACTACTACTAATAACCCTATTTCTACCACTACTTTACTCCTACTGTACCACTACTACTACCAATACTTTACTACTACTGTACAACTACTTAAATACTACTGCTACTGTACTACTACTATTGTACTACTACTTCTACTACCGCTACTACAACTACTATTACCACTAATACCACCACTGCTATACTACTTCTACTATTTCCAAAACTGCTACTACCACCACTGTACTACTACTACTACTACTACTACTACTACTACTACTACTACTACGGTACTACTACTACTACTACCACTACTTCTACTACTCAAAACTGTTCGCTGCTCTGGCACCCCAATGGTGGAACAAGCTCCCTCACGACGCCAGGACAGCGGAGTCTATCACCACCTTCCGGAGACACCTGAAACCCCACCTCTTTAAGGAATACCTGGGATAGGATAAAGTCATCCTTCTAACCCCCCCCCCCCTAAAAGATTTAGATGCACTATTGTAAAGTGGTTGTTCCACTGGATATCATAAGGTGAATGCACCAATTTGTACGTCGCTCTGGATAAGAGCGTCTGCTAAATGACTTAAATGTAAATGTACTACCACTACTACAACTAATACTACTACCAGTACCACTACTGCTAATACTACAACCCTACTATTACTATTACTAATACTACTACCACTACTACCACTATCACTACTACTACTACTACCACTACTACCACTATCACTACTATTACTACTACCACTACTACCACTATCACTACTACTACTACTACCACTACTACCACTATCATACTACTACTATTACTACTACTACCACTATCATACTACTACTATTACTACTACTACTACTACCACTATCACTACTATTACTACTACTACCACTATCATACTACTACTATTATTACTACCGCTATCGCTACTACTACAACTACTAATACTGCTACTATCACTACTACTACTATCACTACTACTACAACTATCACTAATGCTACTATCACTACTACTACTACTACCACTACTACCATTACTTACCTACGAATGTACTACTACTACTACCACCACTACTTTACTACTACTAATGAACTACTACTACTACTACTGATACTACTGATAGTACTACCACTTCTTAACTACTTCTACTACTGTACTACTACTACCATTGCTACTACTACTAATATACTGCTACTACTACTGTTACTACTACATCAGCTACTACTACTAACGTACTGCTGCTACTACTACTAACATACTACTACTATTACTGCTGTACTACTACTAATGAACGACTGCTACTACTACTACTACTACTACTGATCCTACTGATAGTACTACCACTTCTTAACTACTACTACTACTACTGTACTACCACTATCACTATTACTACTACTTATAATAATAGGGAAGGTATAATTACAGTCCAATTTAGCCTAAGGCCATTGATTCTCAAGCCAAGTGATATGCATCCCAAATGATATTCTATTCCCTATAAAGTGCACCACTTTTGACCAGAGCACTATGTTCCATGGTCAAAGTAGTGCACCAAATAACAAACAGGGTGACTTTTGGGCTGCAGTACTGTAAAGCCTGCAAGCCATTCTGAGACATTGGCTTGCTACATTAGGGTCCACCACTGTAAAGCCTGTAAGCCATTCTGAGACGTTGGCTAGATATAGATTTCACACCTCAGTACTTCATCCAAACATACTAAAACACCAGTAAAGGGGACATAGTGAGGGGTCAGTCGAAGTGTGCTGCTGAATATTGCAGTGTTATTGCAGTGTGTGTGTGTGTGTGTGTGTGTGTGTCTGTGTGTGTGTGTGTGTGTGTGTGTGTGTGTGTGTGTGTGTGTGTGTGTGTGTGTGTGTGTGTGTGTGTGTGTGTGTGTGTGTGTATGTGTGTGTGTGTGTGTGTGTTCCACTCTGACTCATAGCAGCTTCACTAAACCAGGTTCAGAAATAAAACACCACATGTAAGTTTAAAAATGTATTATAAAAGATAACCATGCATGGTTAGGCATTAGATAACCATGGTTAGGCATTAGGGCTCTCCTCCTTCAGGTTAACTCACTGCCAGAGCCAAGCGTTAGGGCTCTCCTCCTTCAGGTGAACTCACTGCCAGAGCCAAGCGTTAGGCGTTAGGGCTCTGCTCCTTCAGGTTAACTCACTGCCAGAGCCAAGCGTTAGGGCTCTCCTCCTTCAGGTTAACTCACTGCCAGAGCCAAGCGTTAGGCGTTAGGGCTCTGCTCCTTCAGGTTAACTCACTCCCTGAGCCAAGCGTTAGGCATTAGGGCTCTGCTCCTTCAGGTTAACTCACTGCCAGAGCCAAGCGTTAGGCATTAGGGCTCTGCTCCTTCAGGTTAACTCACTCCCAGAGCCAAGCGTTAGGTGTTAGGGCTCTGCTCCTTCAGTTTAACTCACTACTAGAGCCAAGCGTTAGGTGTTAGGGCTCTCCTCCTTCAGGTTAACTCACTGCCAGAGCCAAGCGTTAGGCGTTAGGGCTCTGCTCCTTCAGGTTAACTCACTGCCAGATGCAAAGAGTAGGCATTAGGGCTCTGCTCCTTCAGGTTAACTCACTGCCAGAGCCAAGCGTTAGGCATTAGGGCTCTGCTCCTTCAGGTTAACTCACTCCCAGAGCCAAGCGTTAGGTGTTAGGGCTCTGCTCCTTCAGGTTAACTCACTCCCAGAGCCAAGCGTTAGGCGTTAGGGCTCTGCTCCTTCAGGTTAACTCACTGTCAGAGCCAAGCGTTAGAAATTAGGGTTCTGCTCCTTCAGGTTAACTCACTGCCAGAGCCAAGCGTTAGGGCTCTGCTCCTTCAGGTTAACTCACTGCCAGAGCCAAGCGTTAGGTGTTAGGGCTCTGCTCCTTCAGGTTAACTCACTCCAAGAGCCAAGCGTTAGGCGTTAGGGCTCTGCTCCTTCAGGTTAACTCACTGCCAGAGCCAAGCGTTAGGTGTTAGGGCTCTCCTCCTTCAGGTTAACTCACTGCCAGAGCCAAGCATTAGGGCTCTGCTCCTTCATTGTAGCTCACTGCCAGAGCAAAGTGTCACAGAGATGATACTATAACTAAAGGCTGTGAGCTCAAAATGCTACTGTATATAAATCAGCAGAACCACAGCCAGCTGATTAACTATCTGTACGGCAGGACGCGTCGTGTAAGAGCTCTAAATAGACCAGCGGAGGTCTTTCTACCATAGATGACTGAATAAATACAGTTTGTGTAGCATGAGCAAAGGCAGCCAGCCGTATGACTATTTCACATGCACCGCCAGGTACCCTCGATGAGGAAAGATGAGAGGTCATCTTGGTACATGAGAATGTTCTACCTTTGAGCCTAAACCAACCACCTGCAAAATAGATGCACCGCCGAGTGCCGGCCACTCATCTGAGCTAATAGTGTTATACACTGTATCAGATGTGATGCAGAACAGAAACAACTTACTTGCTGGACCATAGGGATGATGCAATCGTGATCATACTAGTAATTACTGAACCATAGTGATGGCACATTCCTGATCCTACTGGTAATTCCTGAACCATAGTGATGGCACATTCGTGATCATACTGGTAATTTCTGCCGGAACTCGTGTAGGCTCCACCCTCAGAGTGACACATTGTAGGCAGTAGAAGATTACGGCCCTTATTAATCTTGAGGGTCAAGCCGTGACCGAAAGGAAGATTATGGCCCTTAATCTTGAGGGTCAAGCCGTAACCGATGAGAGGCAGTGCCCATACATGAGTGGGCAGCCCATAGATCTGCGCTGGCCCCCAGTACTGACGAAGGAACTAGAGTCATGACGAGTTATAGGATGTTGTCATTGGTGCCTGTGCTCAGCATGCAGGTAGCGTAACATGAGAGGATAAAGCATTGTTAATTATTGTTATTATGACTGTTGTTCCATTGCTAATTCTTCATATGTATATACTGTACTCTATACCATCTACTGCATCTTGCCTATGCCTTTCGGCCATCGCTCATCTATATATTTTTATGTACATATTCTTATTCATTCCTTTACACTTGTGTGTATAAGGTAGTTGTTGTGAAATCGTTAGGTTAGATTACTTGTTAGATATTACTGCACGGTCGGAACTAGAAGCACAAGCATTTCGCTACACTCGTATTAACATCTGCTAACCACGTGTATGTGACCAATGACATTTGATTGGATTTGATTCGATTGCTGAGTGTACAAGTACTGTTAACATGTAAGTGTCCATAAAACAACAGGATTTTATGTATCATGCCAGATTATAGGGATGGAACATTTCAGACTGAATAACCTATAAAAACCATCAAACAGACCGCCTCTAGCAAAGGGTTAATGTAACCCAACACCATCGCCTTACGTGAACTCAAACTTGTGCTACTGAGAGAAGAGGACACTCCTGATATACATGTTGGTTGCTTTTTCCCGAAAAAAAAACATGAAAATTAGGCAACAGATGGATTCCTGAGCGAACTACACGCCGAAGGGTCCTGACAGCGAAGAGATGAACTGAATCCCTGCTATCGGGAGCAAGATAAGAAAGGCTGCCTTTGCCTGACTGAAATTACGAATAGATTGGTTATAAAATAGAAGGCATCGTACAGAGAGAAGAGCAGACGATGACAACTGCAGAGCTCACAGCTCTGCCTTGACACACCATCACATCACAGAGTATACCAACAACCCTGCAAAACCACAACTACAACAGTAGCAACATGCAGTGGTGTAAAGTACTTAGGTAAAAATACTTTTAAGTACTACATAAGTAGTTTTTTAAGGGTATCTATCTGTACTTTACTTTACTATTTATATTTTTTACAACTTTTACTTTTACTCCACTACATTCCTAAAGAAAATAATGTACTTTTTTCTCCATACATTTTCCCCTGACTACCAAAAGTACTCGTTACATTTTGAATGCTTAGCAGGACATTAAAATGGTCGTCACGACTTCTGCCGAAGTCGACGCCTCTCCTTGTTCGGGCGGTGTTCGGCGATCGACGATCTTCTAGCCATCGTCAATCCATTTTTCATTTTCCATTTGTTTTGTCTCGTTTTCACACACACCTGGTACTCATTTCCCTCATTATGCCTTGTGTATTTAACCCTCTGTTGCGTATGTTAGGCTGGTTTGCGCTGGGTTATGTTCAACCCGTATTTTGTATTTCATGTTCGTTTGTGCCGTGTGTTTTTGGTTCGCCAAATAAAAGGTTCCGTGTTGCTACCAACTATCTGCTCTCCTGCGCCTGACTTTCCTACAGTCCTTAACGCATGCCTTGACAATGGTCTAATTCACACATTTATCAACAGAACATCCCTAGTCATCCCTACTGCATCTGATCTAGAGGACTCACTACACACAAATGCTTAATTTGTAAATCGTGTCTGAGTGTTGGAGTGTGCCCCTGGCTATCCGTAAATGTAAAAACCAAGAAAATCGTGTCATCTGGTTTGCTTAAAATAAGACATTTTCGATTATTCATACTTTTAATTTTGATACTTAAGTACATTTAAAACCAAATACTTTTAGACTTTTACTAAAGTAGTTGTTGGAGTGTGACCCTGGCTATCCGTAAATTTAAAAACCAAGAAAATCGTGTCATCTGGTTTGCTTAAAATAAGACATTTTAAATTATTCATACTTTTAATTTTGATACTTAAGTACATTTAAAACCAAATACTTTTAGACTTTTACTAAAGTAGTATTTTACTGGGTGACTTTCACTTTTACTTGAGTCATTTTCTATTAATGTATCTTTACTTTAACTCAAGTATGACATTTGGGTACTTTTTCCACAACTGGATACCTGTAACTACCTGTACTATCCAGAGCCTAATGTCACTACTGATACTGCTCAGCAGAGGCTGAACATATGCAACATACCCAGCATGCACAGCATGCTGGAGAGAGGGCCATGATAATCTAAAATCTAGACCTACAATATAGTCTACCAGAGCTGAAGACTATGTCTAATGGTATATGCTGGTAAGCCATGAGAGAAGATAAATAGATCACTAGAATAAACCTGTATGTAGCATGTCTGAAATAATCTCTCTAATAGAACATTCCCATAGAGCAATGAACGCTTGATCGCCAACAACGGATCGCCATTGTGGGTGTTTAGCAAGCCAACGCATGCTAGGTAAAGCTACCGTAGCATCACCAGCCAATCCAACGCATGCTAGGTAAAGCTACCGTAGCATCACCAGCCAATCCAACGAATGCTAGGTAAAGCTACTGTAGCATCACCAGCCAATCCAACGCATGCTAGGTAAAGATACTGTAGCATCACCAGCCAATCCAACGCATGCTAGGTAAAGCTACCGTAGCATCACCAGCCAATCCAACGTGACTGCAAGCTATAAAAAGCCTTGATTGGTCATCGCATAGAGATACAGCGCTAGCTCCCCCACTAAGGTGAAAGGTGAAAACTTGAAATCTGAGGGGGAGAAAAAATAGTTAGGATTAGCAGTAGTAATCAAATAATATATGCTTACTGATGGAAAGACTCAGTAATGTTGAGCCTGAGACAGACTGATGCCATACCGGTTGCACAAGATATCTCATTGGTCAACTGCTGGACAGAGCGTATAGCGGCCCCATGACCATTTGGCCCATCAAAATGGTGGAAGATATGAGTCAAGCTCAGCTAAAATAACTGTAGCAGAGTGAGCTGTGTCAGGGTAAAAAAAAAAATACCTGGATGTACACTATGTCCAAGCACGCATAATAACATACGTACGTACATAGTATCCCCGCCTTTTCCCTTTACTACTATCCTAATATTGTATACTACTAAAATATCCCTGACCTGATGCTTCATGATCGCTACGGTGAGAATGAAAGATGACAAACTAATTCATAACTGTACGTTTACTCAGTAAGGGGCAATCTGCCGAGTCGACAATCCCACCACTATTAGATACTAGCATGAGAGCAGCCAGAGAAGTGACCACTTAGCGTAAAAGTCAGCTACGGATGACAGTAACCTGAGAACCATGCAATAAGATCAGATAGTACTATAAATCCCACAGGGGAAATTGATTGCACCAGCCAATAATACATCACGATACACTTACTCAATAAAACACCAGACACACCGACACTAAAGCAACAGATTGTCATGAATGTAAAGCCTCATTGCATTTGGGTAAGAAACATCCTGTTTGCACCTGGGAAAAATAATCTGTCTGCCATCGTACTGCGATGCTCCATCACATGCTATGGAAGGGGGGGGGCTTCTATGTCACCACGAGCTCGCCGTGCTTTTGGCAATAGAAATAACGTTTCCATGTCATGACGATGAGAAGATGATACAAGACATAAAAGCCGATGCATGAATTAACACGTGCATCACCTTGACAATGTGATGAATACAGAGCCTAAACATGCATGTGTTCACGTCAAAACAATCCCGGCAGCCGTGATCTAATACTGTGAGGAGGCCCTGATGTAATACTGTGAGGAGGCCCTGATGTAATACTGTGAGGAGGCCATGATGTAATACTGTGAGGAGGCCATGATGTAATACTGTGAGGAGGCCATGATGTAATACTGTGAGGAGGCCCTGATGTAATACTGTGAGGAGGCCCTGATGTAATACTGTGAGGAGGCCCTGATGTAATACTGTGAGGAGGCCTGGGCCATGATGTAATACTGTGAGGAGGCCCTGATGTAATACTGTGAGGAGGCCCTGATGTAATACTGTGAGGAGGCCCTGATGTAATACTGTGAGGAGGCCCTGATGTAATACTGTGAGGAGGCCCTGATGTAATACTGTGAGGAGGCCATGATGTAATACTGTGAGGAGGCCATGATGTAATACTGTGAGGAGGCCATGATCCAATACTGGGAGGAGGCCCTGATGTAATACTGTGAGGAGGCCCTGATGTAATACTGGGAGGAGGCCATGATGTAATACCATGAGGAGGCCATGATCCAATACTGGGAGGAGGCCCTGATGTAATACTGTGAGGAGGCCCTGATGTAATACTGGGAGGAGGCCCTGATGTAATACCATGAGGAGGCCATGATGTAATACTGTGAGGAGGCCATGATGTAATACTGTGAGGAGGCCCTGATGTAATACTGTGAGGAGGCCATGATGTAATACTGTGAGGAGGCCCTGATGTAATACTGTGAGGAGGCCCTGATGTAATACTGTGAGGAGGCCATGATGTAATACTGTAAGGAGGCCCTGATGTAATACTGGGAGGAGGCCATGATGTAATACCATGAGGAGGCCATGATGTAATACTGTGAGGAGGCCATGATGTAATACTGTGAGGAGGCCATGATGTAATACTGTGAGGAGATAATGAAGCAAAGCTATCAGCTAACACCTGAATGCATTAAAGTTGCAGCATGTGATGCAACTAGAATGTAAGACATGAACATAACAAAATGCAACCAGAGTTAAAACATGACGAGATTGAAGAGATCACAACAATACATACACTGCAATAAATATACTACAATACATACACTGCAATACAAACACTACAATACATATACTACAATACACACACTGCAATACATACACTACAATACATACACTACAATACATACACGGCAATACATACACTACACTACAAACACGACAATACACACACTACAATACATACACTACAATACATACACTACAATACATACACTGCAATACAAACACTACAATACATACACTACAATACATACACTACAGTACAAACACTACAAATGATTGTTGTCTATCAACAAAGACAAGTCACCGGGGTCTAACAACTTTGATGAGGAAAATAGAGGATGATATTGCCACTCCTATTTATCAAATCTTCAATTTAAGCCTACTTGAAAGTGTGTGCCTTCAGGCCTGGAGGGAAGCAAAAGTCATTCCACTTCCTAAGAATAGTAAAGCCCCCTTTACTGGCTCAAATAGCCGACCAATCAGCCTGGTTCCAAGCCTTACTAAACTTTTGGAGAAAAAAAATGGTGTTTGACCAGATATAATGCTATTTTACAGTAAACAAATTGACAACTGACTTCCAGCACACTTATAGGGAAGGACATTCAACAAGCACAGCATTTATACAAATGACTGATAATTGGCTGAGATAATTTGATGATACAATGATTGTGGGGGCTGTTTTGTTAAGACTTCAGTGCTGCTTTTGACATTATCGATCATAGTCTGTTGCTGGAAAAACGTATGTGTTATGGCTTTACACCCCATGCTTTAATGTGGATAAAGAGTTACCTGTCTAACAGAACACAGAGGGTGTTCTTTAATGGAAGCCTCTCCGACATAATCCAGGTAGAATCAGGAATTCCCCAGGGCAGCTGTCTAAGCCCCTTACTTTTTTTAAATCTTTACTAACGACATGCCACTGGTATTGAGTAAAGTATGTTTAAAAAACTAAAAACATTGTATTTGGGACAAATCATTCACTAAACCCTAAACCTCAACTAAATATTCAGTGGTGTAATTTACTTAAGTAAATATACTTGAAAGTACGACTGAAGTCGTTTTTAGGATTATGTACTTTACTTTCCTATTTATATTTTATACTTTTAACTCCAACAGGGAGGGACGAGCTATGTCAATTATTTTTTTAGTTTATTTTTTGTACCTTTATTTATCTATCCAAGTCAGTTAAGAACAAATTCTTATTTACAATGACGGTCTAAACCAGGATGACGCTGGGCCAATTGTGCGCCGCCCTATGGGACTCCCAATCACGGCTGGTTGTAATACAGCCTGGAATCGAACCAGGGTGTCTGTAGTGATAAAGTCAATCTCTCCTCCACTTTGAGCCAGGAGAGATTGACGTGCATATTATTAACTTTAGCTCTCTGTGTACATCTAAGGACCAGCCGTGCTGCCCTGTTCTGAGCAAATTGCAATTTTCCCTCTTTGTGGCACCTGACCACACGACTGAACAGTAGTCCAGGTGTGACAAAACTAAGGGATGTAGGACCTGCCTTTTTGATAGTGCTGTTAAGAAGGAAGACCAGCGCTTTATTATGGACAGACTTCTCCCCATCTTAGCTACTGTTGTATGTATATGTTTTGACCATGACAGTTTACAATCCAGGGTTACTGAGAGACAGTGCCTCAGACGACTGCGTCACTTGGGAGCCCAAGTTCATGACCTATGATAGAAAAATGGCTAATAATCAGCCTAACCTACTGCTGCAGATAATGATAAAGTAAAGATAACTAAATGACAGAATAATATCGTAAAATCTACACTACCGTTCAAAAGTTTGGGGTCACTTATTTTTTTTGTCCATTAAAATCACATCAAATTGATCAGAAATACAGTGTAGGCCAGCATCACGGAGTCGACTCCTCACTGTTGACGTCGAGACTGGTGTATAGCGGGTACTATTTAATGAAGCTGCCAGTTGAGGACTAGACACTCTAATGTACTTGTCCTCTTGCTCAAGTTGTGCACCGGGGCCTCCCACTCCTCTCTCTATTCTGGTTAGAGACCGTTTGAGCTGTTCTGTGAAGGGAGTAGTACACAGCGTTGTACGAGATCTACTGTTTCATGGCATTTTCTCGCATGGAAAAGCCTTCATTTCTCAGAGCAAGAATAGACTGACGAAATTCAGAAAAAAGTCTTTATTTCTGGCCATTTTGAGCCTGTAATCGAAAAAACAAATGCTGATGCTCCAGATACTCAACTAGTCTAAAAAAAGGCCAGTTGTATTGCTTCTTTAATCAGAACTACAGTTTTCAGCTGTGCTAACATAATTGCAAAATAGTTTTCTAATGATCAATTAGCCTTTTAAAATTATAAACCTGGATTAGCTAACACAATTTGCCATTGGAAAACAGGAGTGATGGTTACTGATAATGGGCCTCTGTACGCCTATGTAGACACTCCATTAAAAATCTGCCGTTTCCAGCTACAATAGTCATTTACAACATTAACAATGTCAACACTGTATTTCTGATCAATTTTATGTTATTTTAACAGACAAAAAATGTGCTTTTCTTTCAAAAACAAGGACATTTCTAAGTGACCCCAAACTTTTGTAAGGTAGTGTACGTCAATAGGGTGACTCATTGCAACAGTATGCACTAATGAGTTAGCAGATACTCTGGTAGCTCAGACCAGCACACTCATCCAGACAGGTCAGCTAGTGAATGTCAATCAGACAGGTCAGTTAGTGAATGTCAATTAGACAGGTCAGTTAGCGAATGTTATCCAGACAGGTCAGCTAGTGAATGTCACCCAGACAGGTCAGTTAGTGAATGTCACCCAGACAGGTCAGTTAGTGAATGTCACCCAGACAGGTCAGCTAGTGAATGTCACCCAGACAGGTCAGTTAGTGAATGTCACCCAGACAGGTCAGTTAGTGAATGTCATCCAGACAGGTCAGTTAGTGAATGTCACCCAGACAGGTCAGTTAGTGAATGTCACCCAGACAGGTCAGTTAGTGAATGTCACCCAGACAGGTCAGCTAGTGAATGTCATCCAGACAGGTCAGCTAGTGAATGTCAATCAGACAGGTCAGTTAGTAAATGTCATCCAGACAGGTTAGTTCGTGAATGTCACCCAGACAGGTCAGTTAGTGAATGTCAATCAGACAGGTCAGTTAGCGAATGTTATCCAGACAGGTCAGTTAGTGAATGTCACCCAGACAGGTCAGTTAGTGAATGTCACCCAGACAGGTCAGTTAGTGAATGTCACCCAGACAGGTCAGCTAGTGAATGTCATCCAGACAGGTCAGCTAGTGAATGTCAATCAGACAGGTCAGTTAGTAAATGTCATCCAGACAGGTTAGTTCGTGAATGTCACCCAGACAGGTCAGTTAGTGAATGTCAATCAGACAGGTCAGTTAGCGAATGTTATCCAGACAGGTCAGCTAGTGAATGTCACCCAGACAGGTCAGTTAGCGGATGTTATCCAGACAGGTCAGCTAGTGAATGTTATCTAGACAGGTCAGTTAGTGAATGTCATCCAGACAGGTCAGTTAGTGAATGTCACCCAGACAGGTCAGCTAGTGAATGTCATCCAGACAGGTCAGCTAGTGAATGTCAATCAGACAGGTCAGTTAGTAAATGTCATCCAGACAGGTTAGTTAGTGAGTGTCACCCAGACAGGTCAGTTAGTGAATGTCAATCAGACAGGTCAGTTAGCGAATGTTATCCAGACAGGTCAGCTAGTGAATGTCACCCAGACAGGTCAGTTAGCGGATGTTATCCAGACAGGTCAGCTAGTGAATGTCATCCAGACAGGTCAGTTAGTGAATGTCATCTAGACAGGTTAGTTAGTTAATGTCACCCAGACAGGTCAGTTAGTGAATGTTAACGAGACAGGTCAGTTAGGGAATGTTATCCAGACAGGTCAGCTAGTGAATGTCATCTAGACAGGTCAGTTAGTGAATGTCAATCAGACAGGTCAGTTAGCGAATGTCAATCAGACAGGTCAGTTAGCGAATGTCAATCAGACAGGTCAGCTAGTGAATGTTATCTAGACAGGTCAGTTAGTGAATGTCATCCAGACAGGTTAGTTAGTGAATGTCACCCAGACAGGTCAGTTAGTGAATGTCAATCAGACAGGTCAGTTAGCGAATGTTATCCAGACAGGTCAGCTAGTGAATGTCACCCAGACAGGTCAGCTAGTGAATGTCATCCAGACAGGTCAGTTAGTGAATGTCTTCTGGACAGGTCAGCTAGTGAATGTCAATCAGACAGGTCAGTTAGCGAATGTCAATCAGACAGGTCAGTTAGCGAATGTCAATCAGACAGGTCAGTTAGTGAATGTCACGCAGACAGGTCAGTTAGTGAATGTCAATCAGACAGGTCAGTTAATGAATGTGTTTCCAGCTAAACTGTTTAACACGGTTCCAGACAATAAATATAAGTCAGATAATTTGTTCAAAATTTAAAGTGTGACTGCCGGCGCAAATCACACTAAGTAATGTGACTCAGATGTAAATTGTCTCACTGATAATGTGCCTTGCTTGTCTTGTGAGCAGTGATAGCTACTATTGATAGTTAACCCGGCCGCATAGAGACCGAAACATGTCATCAAGAAAACATTACTACTCACTGTATATCAACGTATAGTCTGGATCGCTAGCTTAGCATTTGCTCCTTCTTCTTTGTATGATGAGGAATGGTTCTCCTTGAGGTGTTTGTTGTATGTTGACCAAGCGCGCAGACTTTGCCCTAAAGCTGGCATTGTGAACAACAATACATTAGGTTACTCTTGAGACTAATTCTACTCAACTAGCTAGCGAACTAGTCGTTTGTAGCAGGCTATTAACTGAAAATAGTAGTCAGTAGAGCAGCAACATAGTTGATCGTCACAATCAATGACGTCCCTGCAGAAGCCTAAACATTGCAGTGAGCATATTGAACGACGCAAGCAAGGTTCAACACAGCTGGTGAGCATTCACAAAGAAAGTTCATACCAGAAACAACAAGTTCGATTCTGGCTTGAAATATACTGATTCCTGTCACCATATTAGACTTTATTGATTGTTTTAAATAAAAAAAATAGATATATTAAAGGTCAATTAAGAGTGAATAGGAACTCTGTGTGGGAAGTTACTGAGTGAGACAAGGGGAAGAGCAGAAAGTGAATATTCTGTTCATAACATGCTGATGCTGAATACTAATATTACTAGGGAAGGAGGTAAAGAGTAACAGTCTAGTTTCAGTTCCTGATAAGGCAGGCCGGCTGCTGTAAAACTAGGACCAGGAGAGATGTGGAACTCGAGATAAGGTCAACAGTTGAAGAGAGAAGAAGCCTCTGGGAAGGGGGGCCATAGGGGCCCACCCAGAAGACCACCTAACTACAGTCCAGTCTCATGCACAGTACAGTACAGTACTGTAAACACACATCCATGCCCATAAGGGCTCTAGACTTAGGCAGGGCCATGACAATACCAGTAAGATACTGAATTTCTTCCTAGAAACAGAAAATGTTTTTTTTTTTTTTTTTTTTTAAATCTTAGACATGCAAGGAGATGACTCTAACTCGTTTGAATGTATACATATGTGCTGGTGTGAACCGTAGGTTGTGTTCGCAGCTAAAGCGTCCAGTGGGTTGAATAAACTTGGGTTTAAGTATTTTTTTTTCTTTTTCGTCCGTTTGTGTCACGCCCTGACCTGAGAGAGCCGTTTTTCTCTGTTTAGTTAGGTCAGGGTGTGATATGGGATGGGCATTCTATGTATTGTATTTCTTTGTTTTGGGCCGAGTATGGTTCCTAATCAGAGGCAGCTGTCTATCATTGTCTCTGATTAGGAATCATACTTAGGCAGCCTTTTCCCACCTGTGTTTGTGGGTAGTTGTTTTCTGTTTTGTTATCTGTTACCTGACAGAACTGTTGGCGTTTTGGTTTTTGTTCTAAGTATTAAATAATTATGAACACTTACCACGCTGTGCTTTGGTCCCCTTCTAACGACAGCCGTAACAGTTTGAGTTTTTTCACTCTGTTTGTTCAGAACACAACAAGTGTAAACGCTAGTTACAGCGACACGGAAGCAAGAGACACCGAGCACGTGACATTGAGGAAGCGTGTGAAGACTTGTCAACTAAACAGACCGTATGTAATTAGTGTGTATCCAATTAGTACAATATCAGCTCATGCAAACAGCTGATGCCACCACATTCAGGGTTCCCTTCTGAACTGGCTACGCTTCATTTGTAAAACTGGGGGGGAAACCAGAAGTCTGCCTCACATGTATAACGTGACTGCAGTACAGTGTTCTCAATAAATGGTAGAAACATAGTTTGAACAGAGATCACCATAAGATCAACAGCGATTCGTATCCACAGTTAAGATGGCCTCCGAGCTACAGCATACAAAGACAAGTAGGAGAGGTGCTCGACAACAATAACAACAACAAAAAATCTAACAAAAGGACCAAGATGTTCTTCCTAAAGGACTAATTTGATCGGAATGTTTTAACAGAGACATTATTATTGGAGTAGTCAATACAAAGACAGAGATTAATTGTGTTATTTAGCTCACTTTAAACCTCTACAGGATCAGTGTCTCCCCACGGTTGAGTTAACGTAGGCTAATGCGATTAGCATGAGGTTGTAAGTAACAAGAACATTTCCCAGGACATAGACATATCTGATATGGGCAGAAAGCTTAAATTCTTGTTAATCTAACTGCACTGTCCAATTTACAGAAGCTATTACAGTGAAATAATACCATGCTATCGTTTGAGGAGAGCGCACAGTTATGAACTTGAAAATGTATTAATAAACCAATTAGGCACATTTGGGCGGTCATGATACAACATTTTGAACAGATATGCAATGGTTCAGTCTAATACTTTGCTTATACACTGCTGCCATCTAGTGGCCAAAATCTAAAATGTGCCTAACCTGGAATAGTACATTGTGACCTTTCTCTTGCATTTAAAAGATAATAAAGAAATACATTAAAAAAAAAAAAATGTCTTTGTATTATCTTTTACCAGATCTAATGTGTTATATTCTCCTACATTAATTTCACATTTCCACAAACTTCAGTGTGTTTCCTTTCAAGTGGTATCAATAATATGCACATCCTTGTTTCAGGGCCTGAGCTACAGGCAGTTAGATTTCGGTATGTCATTTTAGGTGAAAATTGAGGGGCGGATCCTCAAGAGACTTTAAAACATTCCCTGGAATTAGTCCTTTCGGAAGTCCTTCTTGGTAAGTCCTTTTGTTGGATTTTGTCACCTGATCTGTTTCATCTGTCCTTGGGCTTGTCTCCACCCCCTCCAAGTGTCGCCCATCTTCCCCACTTATCCTCTGGGTATTTATACCTGTGTTTTCTATCTGTCTGTGCCAATTTGTCTTGTTTGTCAAGCATACCAGCATTTCTCCTGTCAGCGCCTGTCTTTTTCCCAGCCTCTCTTTCTCTCGGCCTCTAGCCTGACTCATGTCCTACTGCGCCATTAAATATTATATATCGTAAGCCTGCTGCTCAGTCATTCAGTTTCCCTGATAATAACTCTGGCAAAAATGTTTGTTTTTCCAAATGTCAGCGCATTAGAACAATTTATGCACCTGTAAGAATTGGATCAGCGTGGAAACATTTTCCTGTAGGAGTTGGATCAGCCTGGAAACATTTTCCTGTAGGAGTTGGATCAGCGTGGAAACATTTTCCTGTAGGAGTTGGATTAGCCTGGAAACATTTTCCTGTAGGAGTTGGATCAGCCTGGAAACATTTTCCTGTAGGAGTTGGATCAGCCTGGAAACATTTTCCTGTAGGAGTTGGATCAGCCTGGAAACATTTTCCTGTAGGAGTTGGATCAACCTGGAAACATTTTCCTGTAGGAGTTGGATCAGCCTGGAAACATTTTCCTGTAGGAGTTGGATCAACCTGGAAACATTTTCCTGTAGGAGTTGGATCAGCCTGGAAACGTTTTCCTGTAGGAGTTGGATCAGCCTGGAAACATTTTCCTGTAGGAGTTGGATCAACCTGGAAACATTTTCCTGTAGGAGTTGGATCAGCCTGGAAACATTTTCCTGTAGGAGTTGGATCAACCTGGAAACATTTTCCTGTAGGAGTTGGATCAGCCTGGAAACCTTTTCCTGTAGGAGTTGGATCAGCCTGGAAACATTTTCCTGTAGGAGTTGGATCAGCCTGGAAACATTTTCCTGTAGGAGTTGGATCAGCCTGGAAACATTTTCCTGTAGGAGTTGGATCAGCCTGGAAACATTTTCCTGTAGGAGTTGGATCAGCCTGGAAACATTTTCCTGTAGGAGTTGGATCAACCTGAAAACATTTTCCTGTAGGAGTTGGATCAGCCTGGAAACATTTTCCTGTAGGAGTTGGATCAGCCTGGAAACATTTTCCTGTAGGAGTTGGATCAACCTGAAAACATTTTCCTGTAGGAGTTGGATCAACCTGGAAACATTTTCCTGTAGGAGTTGGATCAGCCTGGAAACATTTTCCTGTAGGAGTTGGATCAGCCTGGAAACATTTTCCTGTAGGAGTTGGATCAGCCTGGAAACATTTTCCTGTAGGAGTTGGATCAGCCTGGAAACATTTTCCTGTAGGAGTTGGATCAGCCTGGAAACATTTTCCTGTAGGAGTTGGATCAACCTGAAAACATTTTCCTGTAGGAGTTGGATCAGCCTGGAAACATTTTCCTGTAGGAGTTGGATCAGCCTGGAAACATTTTCCTGTAGGAGTTGGATCAGCCTGGAAACATTTTCCTGTAGGAGTTGGATCAGCCTGGAAACATTTTCCTGTAGGAGTTGGATCAGCCTGAAAAGATTCTCACCTCTTTTCTTCTTATTTACTATAGCCGAGTAATGAAAGTAAGTTCAAAACAATCTATTACTTTGTCAGTCTCCCCACTCTTAATCACTCCCAAGGGCTATTAGCTTTTTATACCACTGGGCCCGAACCTAAAGCTTAGATTTACCCACTAATGCCAGATAGGCTAAATAATAAAATAAAACCTAATAAAAATGTTTTGTAATAACACAGCAGGAGAGCAACCCAGGGTGTCCAAAACACATATAAAGGTGAAGGTTTGAGGAATTAAGAAACGTGACGTTTGGAGAAACATCCAAATCTGAAGTCAAATTGGTCAAACCATGATTGTTGGAGAAAGCTACCAGACTAAAACAAAGTATGGCTGGTTGAGTCAGGTCGTTAGGTCTTCCTTTCACTCTGCAACTAGGAGTAGGTAGACGTCCATAGCCCCTAACAGCTGACCCAGGGTCAGATATATTCTCATCCCCTTATGGTTGAGGTTAATGATAGGGGGGGGGGGGTAAATCTGATTCGATCTGATTCTAGATCTGTGGTTAAGGACAACTCAAGAACATGTATTCCTGCATTTGTTCCATTCAAAAATACCTAGTAGTGAGTGCTCCTCAGAGAGCTGATCATAGTCTTTTCATTTCCTGGGAATAGTAAATCTAACATTCCACTCCTTCTGCTGTTTTGTCATGACAAGGAGTGGCAAATAGTGGAACGTTAGCACAAACAGACTGGATTTCTCAAGTGTAATGAAAATGATATTGACCTCCTTCGATTCATTTATATTGGCCTTCTAATGTAATTGTATTTTATTATTAGCTAAATCTATGCAATTTACAATAGCATCAGGGCATACTGTAGCGTTTTACAATCTCAAGCAGCACCACATCAGTTTCACCACTAGGTGGCGAAACTTAACCATGAGATGTTGTCGGGGAGAATCTCAATTTTCAATTTTTGGGGGGATTCCTCGCTTCCTCTCTCCTCACCTTTTTCTGAAAACACATTGAATGAGAAGGTACGAAGGGAGTGACCACTTACATCTTCGGGTCATGTTTTTATAGAACCTGCTACATCTGGCCAATAGGTGGAGATGTCTCATTCACACTCCCTACATGCCCAGTAATCTGTTCTTTCTGTCATAGTGTTCTCCTCCACACACATTTAAACATCATTGGATTGGTGTAATGGAGCAGGAAGGAGTTCACCATATTTCTCACACCAAGTACAGTCCTATTCTTTTAGACCAATGAAGGTAAGTAAACAAGTTCACACTGCAGGAGAAATGGTACTCAAATGGTACCCCGATTCCCTATATCAGGGGTGTCAAACTCATTCCATGGAGGAACTAGTGTCTGCAGGTTTTTGGGGTTTTTCATTTCAATTAAGACCTAGACAACCAGGTGAGGGGAGTTCCTTACTAATTTGTGACCTTGACAACCAGGTGAGGGGAGTTCCTTACTAATTAGTGACCTTGACAACCAGGTGAGGGGAGTTCCTTACTAATTAGTGACCTAGACGACCAGGTGAGGCGGAGTTCCTTACTAATTACTGACCTAGACAACCAGGTGAGGGGAGTTCCTTACTAATTAGTGACCTAGACGACCAGGTGAGGCGGAGTTCCTTACTAATTACTGACCTAGACAACCAGGTGAGGGGAGTTCCTTACTAATTAGTGACCTAGACAACCAGGTGAGGGGAGTTCCTTACTAATTTGTGACCTTGACAACCAGGTGAGGGGAGTTCCTTACTAATTAGTGACCTTGACAACCAGGTGAGGGGAGTTCCTTACTAATTAGTGACCTAGACGACCAGGTGAGGCGGAGTTCCTTACTAATTACTGACCTAGACAACCAGGTGAGGCGGAGTTCCTTACTAATTAGTGACCTAGACAACCAGGTGAGGGGAGTTCCTTACTAATTAGTGACCGAGACAACCAGCTGAGGGGAGTTTCTTACTAATTAGTGACCTAGACGACCAGGTGAGGCGGAGTTCCTTACTAATTACTGACCTTATTTCATCAATCATTTCAAGGAAGGAGCAAAAACCAGCAGACACTTGGCCCCTCCGTGAAATGAGTTTAACACGTGTTCCCTACATAGTGCACTACTTTGGACCTGAGTCAAAAGCAGGAAAAGATTTTTGTATGTATCTATTTAACCTTTATTTAACCAGGAAAAGCCTATTGAGACCCAAAGTCTCTTTTTCAAGGGAGACCTGGCCAAGAAGGCATCAACAATCAATGCATTACAGAACTAAAACATAGACCAATACAATACAATTGAACAACATGAACCAGCCTAAAAAAAATATAGGGTGCCATTTGGGACAGAGCCGAGGAGTGTTGTCTGCAGATTGTGTTCTTCTGAATGTAGTTACATTAAAATCACAACAAAAGGCATTCTGTAAAAAAAAAACAGTTTTATCACAAGCTGCTAAAATGGACATGACAGATCCCATTCAAAACATCACAATGCACTCACAATAGCAGCAAGAAACAGCATCAACACTGGGGCATAGTAAACTGACTAAGAAAATAAATAAAGTTAAATTGAATTGGTGGTTATACACATTCTATAATAAAAGTCCACTCGGTGGTCAGCCTCACCCCGATCCTTGAAATTGTCTTGGAAGTAGACTATTTTATTTTATTTGATTCATTAGGATCCCCGTTAGTTTGACGCCATTGTCGACAGCTAGTCTCCCTGGGGTCAGACACGTAACCAAAAAATACATTACAGACAAAAGACTTTATAATTTGTATACATTTTTAAAACAATAACATGTAGTGTGTGTGTGTGCATCTATCAGCTACACATACATGTCAGTACATCCACACAACCAGTAGGTCACATGGAGGAGAGGCGCTGTGCCGTGAGGTGTTGCTTTATTTGTTTTTTGAAACCAGGTTTGCTGTTCACTTGCGCTATATAAGATGGAAGGGAGTTCCATTCACTCATGGTTTTGTATAATACTGTACGTTTCTTTAAATTTGTTCTGGACATGGGGACTGTGAAAAGCCCGCTGGTGGCATGTCTGGTGGGGTAAGTGTGTGTGTCAGTGCTGTGTGTAAGTTGACTATGAAAACAATTTGGAATTTCTAACACATTAATGTTTCTTATGAAAAATAACTCTTAGCCACAAAAGACTGGCATGCATAGTAGTAATATCAGCCCTCTGATTACAATGAAGAGCAAGACGTGTCGCTCTGTTCTGGGCCAGCTGCAGCTTAACTAGGTATTTCTTTGCAGCACTTGACCATATGACTGGATAATAATCAAGATTAGACAAAATCTATAGAACTGCAGTTATAATACTTTATAACGTTTTTTTTAAGTTTATAAAGATATAGATGTACTATTGTAAAGTGGTTGTTCCACTGGATATCATAAGGTGAATGCACCAATTTGTAAGTCGCTCTGGATAAGAGCGTCTGCTAAATGACTTAAATGTAAATTTAAATGTAAGTGAAAAGGTCAGCTCCCCAGGAAAAGGGGTTGAGAGCGAAAAGGATAAAGGGAAAAGGAGAGCCCTGTTGTATAGTAAAGGGAAAAGGAGAGCCCTGTTGTATAGTAAAGGGAAAAGGAGAGCCCTGTTGTATAGTAAAGGGAAAAGGAGAGCCCTGTTGTATAGTAAAGGGAAAAGGAGAGCCCTGTTGTATAGTAAAGGGAAAAGGGAAAAGGAGAGCCCTGTTGTATAGTAAAGGGAAAAGGAGAGCCCTGTTGTTTAGTAAAGGGAAAAGGAGAGCCCTGTTGTTTAGTAAAGTGTAAAGGGAAAAGGAGAGCCCTGTTGTATAGTAAAGGGAAAAGGGAAAAGGAGAGCCCTGTTGTATAGTAAAGGGAAAAGGGAAAAGGAGAGCCCTGTTGTATAGTAAAGGGAAAAGGGAAAAGGAGAGCCCTGTTGTATAGTAAAGGGAAAAGGGAAAAAGAGAGCCCTGTTGTATAGTAAAGGGAAAAGGAGAGCCCTGTTGTTTAGTAAAGGGAAAAGGGAAAAGGAGAGCCCTGTTGTATAGTAAAGGGAAAAGGGAAAAGGAGAGCCCTGTTGTATAGTAAAGGGAAAAGGAGAGCCCTGTTGTACAGTAAAGGGAAAAGGAGAGCCCTGTTGTTTAGTAAAGGGAAAAGGAGAGCCCTGTTGTATAGTAAAGGGAAAAGGAGAGCCCTGTTGTTTAGTAAAGGGAAAAGGGAAAAGGAGAGCCCTGTTGTATAGTAAAGGGAAAAGGGAAAAGGAGAGCCCTGTTGTATAGTAAAGGGAAAAGGAGAGCCCTGTTGTACAGTAAAGGGAAAAGGAGAGCCCTGTTGTTTAGTAAAGGGAAAAGGGAAAAGGAGAGCCCTGTTGTATAGTAAAGGGAAAAGGAGAGCCCTGTTGTATAGTAAAGGGAAAAGGAGAGCCCTGTTGTTTAGTAAAGGGAAAAGGAGAGCCCTGTTGTTTAGTAAAGGGAAAAGGGAAAAGGAGAGCCCTGTTGTTTAGTAAAGGATAAAGGGAAAAGGAGAGCCCTGTTGTATAGTAAAGGATAAAGGGAAAAGGAGAGCCCTGTTGTATAGTAAAGGGAAAAGGAGAGCCCTGTTGTATAGTAAAGGGAAAAGGAGAGCCCTGTTGTATAGTAAAGGGAAAAGGGAAAAGGAGAGCCCTGTTGTTTAGTAAAGGGAAAAGGGAAAAGGAGAGCCCTGTTGTTTAGTAAAGGGAAAAGGAGAGCCCTGTTGTTTAGTAAAGGGAAAAGGAGAGCCCTGTTGTTTAGTAAAGGGAAAAGGGAAAAGGAGAGCCCTGTTGTTTAGTAAAGGATAAAGGGAAAAGGAGAGCCCTGTTGTATAGTAAAGGATAAAGGGAAAAGGAGAGCCCTGTTGTATAGTAAAGGGAAAAGGGAAAAGGAGAGCCCTGTTGTATAGTAAAGGGAAAAGGAGAGCCCTGTTGTTTAGTAAAGGGAAAAGGAGAGCCCTGTTGTTTAGTAAAGTGTAAAGGGAAAAGGAGAGCCCTGTTGTATAGTAAAGGGAAAAGGGAAAAGGAGAGCCCTGTTGTATAGTAAAGGGAAAAGGGAAAAGGAGAGCCCTGTTGTATAGTAAAGGGAAAAGGGAAAAAGAGAGCCCTGTTGTATAGTAAAGGGAAAAGGAGAGCCCTGTTGTTTAGTAAAGGGAAAAGGGAAAAGGAGAGCCCTGTTGTATAGTAAAGGGAAAAGGGAAAAGGAGAGCCCTGTTGTATAGTAAAGGGAAAAGGAGAGCCCTGTTGTACAGTAAAGGGAAAAGGAGAGCCCTGTTGTTTAGTAAAGGGAAAAGGAGAGCCCTGTTGTATAGTAAAGGGAAAAGGAGAGCCCTGTTGTTTAGTAAAGGGAAAAGGGAAAAGGAGAGCCCTGTTGTATAGTAAAGGGAAAAGGGAAAAGGAGAGCCCTGTTGTATAGTAAAGGGAAAAGGAGAGCCCTGTTGTACAGTAAAGGGAAAAGGAGAGCCCTGTTGTTTAGTAAAGGGAAAAGGGAAAAGGAGAGCCCTGTTGTATAGTAAAGGGAAAAGGAGAGCCCTGTTGTATAGTAAAGGGAAAAGGAGAGCCCTGTTGTTTAGTAAAGGGAAAAGGAGAGCCCTGTTGTTTAGTAAAGGGAAAAGGGAAAAGGAGAGCCCTGTTGTTTAGTAAAGGATAAAGGGAAAAGGAGAGCCCTGTTGTATAGTAAAGGATAAAGGGAAAAGGAGAGCCCTGTTGTATAGTAAAGGGAAAAGGAGAGCCCTGTTGTATAGTAAAGGGAAAAGGAGAGCCCTGTTGTATAGTAAAGGGAAAAGGGAAAAGGAGAGCCCTGTTGTTTAGTAAAGGGAAAAGGGAAAAGGAGAGCCCTGTTGTTTAGTAAAGGGAAAAGGAGAGCCCTGTTGTTTAGTAAAGGGAAAAGGAGAGCCCTGTTGTTTAGTAAAGGGAAAAGGGAAAAGGAGAGCCCTGTTGTTTAGTAAAGGATAAAGGGAAAAGGAGAGCCCTGTTGTATAGTAAAGGATAAAGGGAAAAGGAGAGCCCTGTTGTATAGTAAAGGGAAAAGGGAAAAGGAGAGCCCTGTTGTATAGTAAAGGGAAAAGGAGAGCCCTGTTGTTTAGTAAAGGGAAAAGGAGAGCCCTGTTGTTTAGTAAAGTGTAAAGGGAAAAGGAGAGCCCTGTTGTATAGTAAAGGGAAAAGGGAAAAGGAGAGCCCTGTTGTATAGTAAAGGGAAAAGGGAAAAGGAGAGCCCTGTTGTATAGTAAAGGGAAAAGGGAAAAAGAGAGCCCTGTTGTATAGTAAAGGGAAAAGGAGAGCCCTGTTGTTTAGTAAAGGGAAAAGGGAAAAGGAGAGCCCTGTTGTATAGTAAAGGGAAAAGGGAAAAGGAGAGCCCTGTTGTATAGTAAAGGGAAAAGGAGAGCCCTGTTGTACAGTAAAGGGAAAAGGAGAGCCCTGTTGTTTAGTAAAGGGAAAAGGAGAGCCCTGTTGTATAGTAAAGGGAAAAGGAGAGCCCTGTTGTTTAGTAAAGGGAAAAGGGAAAAGGAGAGCCCTGTTGTATAGTAAAGGGAAAAGGGAAAAGGAGAGCCCTGTTGTATAGTAAAGGGAAAAGGAGAGCCCTGTTGTACAGTAAAGGGAAAAGGAGAGCCCTGTTGTTTAGTAAAGGGAAAAGGGAAAAGGAGAGCCCTGTTGTATAGTAAAGGGAAAAGGAGAGCCCTGTTGTATAGTAAAGGGAAAAGGAGAGCCCTGTTGTTTAGTAAAGGGAAAAGGAGAGCCCTGTTGTTTAGTAAAGGGAAAAGGGAAAAGGAGAGCCCTGTTGTTTAGTAAAGGATAAAGGGAAAAGGAGAGCCCTGTTGTATAGTAAAGGATAAAGGGAAAAGGAGAGCCCTGTTGTATAGTAAAGGGAAAAGGAGAGCCCTGTTGTATAGTAAAGGGAAAAGGAGAGCCCTGTTGTATAGTAAAGGGAAAAGGGAAAAGGAGAGCCCTGTTGTTTAGTAAAGGGAAAAGGGAAAAGGAGAGCCCTGTTGTTTAGTAAAGGGAAAAGGAGAGCCCTGTTGTTTAGTAAAGGGAAAAGGAGAGCCCTGTTGTTTAGTAAAGGGAAAAGGGAAAAGGAGAGCCCTGTTGTTTAGTAAAGGATAAAGGGAAAAGGAGAGCCCTGTTGTATAGTAAAGGATAAAGGGAAAAGGAGAGCCCTGTTGTATAGTAAAGGGAAAAGGAGAGCCCTGTTGTATAGTAAAGGGAAAAGGAGAGCCCTGTTGTATAGTAAAGGGAAAAGGGAAAAGGAGAGCCCTGTTGTTTAGTAAAGGGAAAAGGGAAAAGGAGAGCCCTGTTGTATAGTAAAGGGAAAAGGGAAAAGGGAAAAGGAGAGCCCTGTTGTTTAGTAAAGGGAAAAGGGAAAAGGAGAGCCCTGTTGTATAGTAAAGGGAAAAGGAGAGCCCTGTTGTATAGTAAAGGGAAAAGGGAAAAGGAGAGCCCTGTTGTTTAGAAAAGGGAAAAGGGAAAAGGAGAGCCCTGTTGTTTAGAAAAGGGAAAAGGGAAAAGGAGAGCCCTGTTGTATAGTAAAGGGAAAAGGAGAGCCCTGTTGTATAGTAAAGGGAAAAGGGAAAAGGAGAGCCCTGTTGTATAGTAAAGTGTAAAGGGAAAAGGAGAGCCCTGTTGTATAGTAAAGGGAAAAGGGAAAAGGAGAGCCCTGTTGTATAGTAAAGGGAAAAGGAGAGCCCTGTTGTATAGTAAAGTGTAAAGGGAAAAGGAGAGCCCTGTTGTATAGTAAAGGGAAAAGGAGAGCCCTGTTGTACAGTAAAGGGAAAAGGAGAGCCCTGTTGTATAGTAAAGGGAAAAGGGATAGGAGAGCCCTGTTGTATAGTAAAGGGAAAAGGAGAGCCCTGTTGTATAGTAAAGGGAAAAGGGAAAAGGAGAGCCCTGTTGTATAGTAAAGGGAAAAGGAGAGCCCTGTTGTATAGTAAAGGGAAAAGGGAAAAAGAGAGCCCTGTTGTATAGTAAAGTGTAAAGGGAAAAGGAGAGCCCTGTTGTATAGTAAAGGGAAAAGGGAAAAGGAGAGCCCTGTTGTATAGTAAAGTATAAAGGGAAAAGGAGAGCCCTGTTGTATAGTAAAGTGTAAAGGGAAAAGGAGAGCCCTGTTGTTTAGAAAAGGGAAAAGGGAAAAGGAGAGCCCTGTTGTTTAGTAATGTGTAAAGGGATACCAATAATACAGTCTTCTAAAATTTACTTGGTCTTCACCATCCCCCCGATCCATGAAATTGTCCTGGATGGTCCTCCTACTTGATATTGTCTCTGTGTCTCTGAGGTTTAGTGTTTTCCCTGGTCCTCCTCCTTGATATTGTCTCTGTGTCTCTGAGGTTTAGTGTTTTCCCTGGTCCTCCTTGATATTGTCTCTGTGTCTCTGAGGTTTAGTGTTTTCCCTGGTCCTCCTTGATATTGTCTCTGTGTCTCTGAGGTTTAGTGTTTTCCCTGGTCCTCCTTGATATTTTCTCTGTGTCTCTGAGGTTTAGTGTTTTCCCTGGTCCTCCTTGATATTGTCTCTGTGTCTCTGAGGTTTAGTGTTTTCCCTGGTCCTCCTTGATATTGTCTCTGTGTCTCTGAGGTTTAGTGTTTTCCCTGGTCCTCCTTGATATTGTCTCTGTGTCTCTGAGGTTTAGTGTTTTCCTTGATCCTCCTTGATATTGTCTCTGTGTCTCTGAGGTAGTGCACTGCCTGGGGGGTTGGTACAGGATTAGCTGTTTCCTGCTTCCTGCCTGGTGTCTGGTGTGGACAGGTCATGTCAAGATCTGTTCCTGCTGACCTATCTATTGGCCTGCCCAGACAGGGTGGCTCAGGTTCCCCTATAAATACACACCGGCTGCTGTCGGGAAGAGGAGAGAGGGAGGATGGATGGAGGGAGGAACTCAAGTCACTATCGTAGCCCTCGCTACCCTATAGGGGGAGCACGGATGAGGAACAAGTATTTACTCTCCTCCTTCTCCTGTTCCCCCTACAAATATACACCAGCATAGCCCTCGACACCCTGCAGTAGGATGGAGGAAGGATGAGGAGAAGACGAGATTGGAGGGAGGGGAGAATTATGTTTTTTCATGGGAGTTGTGTGTGTGTTGAGATGATCACGTTCTAAGTAAATGTTTGAACTAATTCCTTTCGTCGTTCCCCCCCCCCCCCCCGTCTCATCATTATTGAATTGTTATACAGACGTGGTTATGAAACCCACGAGACAAAACAAAAGATTTGCAACGAGTAAGTCTGAACCTACAGGAACTATTCTGTCCCGGAAAAAGTTGTTACAAGTTTAAAACTGTTATTTTCCATAGTACAGTTTAAGTTAATGTTAGCACAGTGTATTGCTAGCAGAGGCAAGTAATCAAGCTAGCTAAGAGAGAGCGTTAGCATCGTCATGGCGGGCAGAAAAAGATTTGAGACAGACGTCAGAGCGGGAAAACTACGTGATTAAAAGGAGTATAGAGTGTGTAAAGGAAAGGACTTTTATTCAACTGTGAAGAACAACTTTGGAATTAGGAAATTAGCAAACTTGAGGATGAAACGTCAGTGAGTAAAGTGAATGAAGATCACGTGACTGAGAAAAAATATTGCTGTGGCAGAACAGAACATTTCCGTGTGTAACCTGTGCTGTACTGCACCACTAACTCTGCGTTGTGTGTGGTTGATTGAGATTATATAGATGTGGACTTTGGAGATCAGGTAGATTTAATTAAGCAGAATTCACTCTCTGCATCCTGCATCTGCATCCAAAAGAAAATAAAACATTTGTAGAGCACATATGTTCTGCGAATCGTCTCCTCTTTCTACAACAGATGCACAATACAAGGGACTGGGATCATTCGAGGAGCTAACCATCGTTCACACATACAATAGCTTGCTAATACCTTAGCTAGCTATTAACCACATGTTGAATTCAGAATGTTAACCTGTTGGGGATAGGGGGCAGTATTTGCACGGCCGGATAAAAAACGTACCCGATTTAATCTGGTTACTACTCCTGCCCAGTAACTAGAATATGCGTATAATTATAGGCTTTGGATAGAAAACACCCTAAAGTTTCTAAAACTGTTTGAATGGTGTCTGTGAGTATAACAGAACTCATATGGCAGGCAAAAACCTGAGAAGATTCCTTACAGGAAGTGGCCTGTCTGACCATTCCTTGAGCTTCTTGACTCTGTTTATTGAAGACTGAGGATCTTTGCTGTAACGTGACACTTCCTACAGCTCCCATAGGCTCTCAGAAGGCGGGAAAAAGCTGAATGATGTAATTCCAGCCCCAGGCTGAAACACATTAGCGCTTTTGGCAAGTGGCCGACCAGAGGACAATGGGCTGAGGCGGGTGCACGAGTCGACCCCTGCTTTTATTTTCTTTCGTCTTTTAACCTAAACACAGATTCCCGGTCGGAATATTATCGCTTTTTTACGAGAAAAATGGCATAAAAATTGATTTTAAACAGCGGTTGACATGCTTCGAAGTACGGTAATGGAATATTTAGAATTTTTTTGTCACGAAATGCGTCGTGCTCACGAACAAAACAGAGGATATTTGGATATAACTATGGGTTATTTGGGACCAAACCAACATTTGTTATTGAAGTAGAAGTCCTGGGAGTGCATTCTGACGAAGAACACCAAAGGTAATAACATTTTTCTTATAGTAAATCTGACTTTGGTGAGTGCTAAACTTGCTGGGTGTCTAAATAGCTAGCCCTGTGATGCCGGGCTATCTACTCAGAATATTGCAAAATGTGCTTTCACCGAAAAGCTATTTTAAAATCGGACATATCGAGTG
This sequence comes from Salmo trutta, assembly GCF_901001165.1. Lineage (NCBI taxonomy): Eukaryota > Metazoa > Chordata > Actinopteri > Salmoniformes > Salmonidae > Salmo > Salmo trutta. Next base: position 3,927,824 of record NC_042970.1, on the reverse strand, counting down.
CATAGAGGAGTTCTCTATCTATAATTCTTAAAATAATTGTTATGCTTTTTGTGAACGTTTATCGTGAGTAATTTAGTGCATTTTTTGTAAATTCACCGGAAGTTTGAGGGGGGTATGCTAGTTCTGAACGTCACATGCTAATGTAAAAAGCTGGTTTTTGATATAAATATGAACTTGATTGAACAAAACATGCATGCATTGTATAACATAATGTCCTAGGTGTGTCATCTGATGAAGATCATCAAAGGTTAGTGCTGCATTTAGCTGTGGTTTGGGTTTTTGTGACATTATATGCTAGCTTAAAAAATGGGTGTCTGATTATTTCTGGCTGGGTACTCTGCTGACATAATCTAATGTTTTGCTTTCGTTGTAAAGCCTTTTTGAAATCGGACAGTGTGGTTAGATTAATATCATCCTAAAAAGTACAGTTACAAGTGCATCTTAACAATACCATTGTCACGGTTGTCATAAGAAGGAGCGGACCAAAATGCAGCGTGTGTCGTTCCACATTTTATTTTCACTGTGAAACTATGCAATGCATACAAAATAAACTGAATGAACAAAAACAACAAACCGTGACGAAGAGTTAACATACACGTACTCCAAATCAATCTCCCACAAACCCAAGTATGATCTACAATTAGAGACAACGATGACCAGCTGTCTCTAATTGGAGATCATCCCAAACAAAGCCCAACATAGAAATACAAAACTAGAACATAACAACATAGAAAATCTAAACTAGAATAAAAAAACTGTCACGCCCTGACCTACTCTACCATAGAAAATAACAGCTTTCTATGGTCAGGACATGACAACCATCCAGTAATGAGTACCCTCTAAATATATAGCATTATTCATGAACAAAACACTGTGTGTATGACTTTCTGCTTAAAATAATGTAAAAAATTCTGAAGATGACAGAAAAAGCATGCCTCATAGTGCATCAAAATGATTTTAGCACGCAGCGAAAAACATAAGTACACACTCCCCTATTCCCCAGGATGTAGACATGCATAATAACATATCAACATGCTATATTAAAGTATGAACCTGGTGAAATTTACACAGTACTTTAACAACTGTTACACGTGCTTGAGGACACTATTGAAGTGAATAACAATCAGGAGCCTTTTGAGAAACGAAAAATGTCAGGAAATGTTGGAAACATCGGACAGTTTGATGAAAGTATTGAGCAGTGGAGCTCATATACAGAACGGTTAGAAAATGTTGTTCTTGCCAAATGACATTGACGAGGAAAAAATTGTGCTTACATTTCTTTGTGTAATTGGTCCCAAATACATGTAATTTACTTTCGCATCCTGCTACAGCCAGACAGGCCAGGTAATAAGACGTACGGGGATATTGAGGAAGTACTGAAAGGACACTTTTAACCAAACCCCCTAGTTAATGCTGAAAGGTTTAGGTTCCACAGAAGAAGTCAGGAAGACGGAGAATCACTGCTGCATTAAGGAAACTATCAGAGCATTGTGAGTTTAATACTGTTATAAATGACACCATTAGAGACAGACTAGTATGTGGGCTACAGAGTGAAGCTACACAAAAGAAACGATTTACTGAAAGCAATCTGACCTTGGCGAAAGCCACTGAAGTCAGTGTGTCCATGGAACGATCTGCTAGAGAGGCTCAGCATGTTGAGGAAAAGTGCACAGAGTTGCAACTGAAAATCAGAGACTTCGGGACAGAGGGACATCCGACATCTACATGCTGGTGGAAGGACATGGTGGGACATCAGGCATCTACATGCTGGTGGAAGGACATGGTGGGACATCAGGCATCTACATGCTGGTGGAAGGACATGGATTGCCGAGCCTGTGGTGAAAAGAGACACATAGAACAAGCCTGCAGAAACAAAAAGAGCTCAGAGAAAACCTCAACAAGAAAGAGACAATCCAATGAATAAAAAAGAGAACATGCTCACAGTGTTGAGCAGGAGAGCACAGAGGTGAGTGACTCATCAGACGATGAAGTCACACTGAATATATTGACTGTTTCAGGGCTTCCGCACGGCTATTATGTTGCTGACCTTGCTAGAGGGTTTTTGATGATTATGTCTCTGGTCTTGCTAGAGGGTTTTTGATGATTATGTCTCTGGTCTTGCTAGAGGGTTTTTGATGATTATGTCTCTGGTCTTGCTAGAGGGTTTTTGATGATTATGTCTCTGGTCTTGCTAGAGGGTTTTTGATGATTATGTCTCTGGTCTTGCTAGAGGGTCACCTGTGCGTATACAAAAGACTGTCTCAGACATTCTACAAAAAGACACTGAAATACCTTCCACTTCAGCCAACGCACATCGTGTTAAAGACTTAGACAGGTGAATCTGTTGCCGTGAGAGGCATCACTGAGGTCAGAGTTCAGTTAAATGGACAAACTGAGAAAATCACACATCAGTAGGTATAATGACACACGGAGACACAAGCCTACCCGCCATCTTAAAGAATCATCGAGAAGCATTTAATGGAGAGCTGGGTATCATAAAAGACATTACAGTGAAGCTTAGCATTAAAGCCAGGCAGCAAACCAAGGTTTCTAAAAAAAACTTATGCTATCAGACCAAAAGTCCCAGGCTGACTTGGTGAGACTAGTTAAGAACAATGTCCTGGAGCCGGTCAGCAGTGAATAGGCTTATCAGTCCTTAAGAAGGATGGTGGAATCAGGATATGTAGACACTTTAAAGTTAACCCGGTGTTGTCCGCTGAGGAGTATCCGCTTCAACACATCAACAAACCTCGGCTAGTCACCAAAAACACTCACAAACTTTTACAGATGCACAATCGAGAGCATCCTATCGGGCTGTATCACCACCTGGTACGGCAACTGCTCCGCCCACAACCGTAAGGCTCTCCAGAGGGTAGTGAGGTCTGCACAACGCATCACCGGGGTCAAACTACCTGCCCTCCAGGATACCTACATCACCCGATGTCACAGGAAGGCCAAAAAGATCATCAAGGACAACAACCACCTGAGGCACTGCCTGTTCACCCCGCTATCATCCAGAAGGTGTGGTCAGTACAGGTGCATCAAAGCTGGGCCCGAGAGACTGAAAAACAGCTTCTATCTCAGGGCCATCAGACTGTTAAACAGCCATCACTAACATTGAGTGGCTGCTGCCAACATACTGACTCAAATCTCTGGCCACTTTAATAATGAAAAATCGATGTAATAAATGTATCACTAGTCACTTTAAGCAATTCCACTTTATATAATGTTTACATACCCTACATTACTCATCTCATATGTATATACTGTACTCTATACCATCTACTGCATCTTGCCATCTTGATGTAATGTATCACTAGCCACTTTAAAAAATGCCACTTTATATAATGTTTACATACCCTACATTACTCATCTCATATGTATATACTGTACTCTATACCATCTACTGCATCTTGCTTATGCCGTTCGGACATCACTCATTCATATATTTTTATGTACATATTCTCATTCATTCCTTTACACTTGTGTGTATAAGGTAGTTGTGAAATTGTTTGGTTAGATTACTTGTTAGATATTACTGCATGGTTGGAACTAGAAGCACAAGCATTTTCGCTACACTCGCATTAACATCTGCTAACCATGTGTATGTGACCAATAACATTTGATTTGATTTGAACCTTTCCGCGGGTTTAGCTGGGGGGTCAAAAGTTCAACAAAATCAACCTCTACCAAGCCTACTTGCAGATACACATGGATAAAATGTCAAAGGAGCTGCTGACCTTCATCATAACACACAGGTACTGTCATCTACCGTTTGGAATTTGATTTACTTTACCAGGTTGACTGAGAACACATTCTCATTTACAGCAACAACCAGTGGAATAGTTACATGGGAGAGTGATGAACGAGCCAATTGTAAACTGGGGATGATTAGGTGACAATGATGGTATGAGAGACAGCTTGGGAATTTAGACAGGACACCAGGTTTAGCACCCCTACTCTTACGATAAGTGCCATGGGATCTTTAATGACCACAGAGAGTCATGGACACCCGTTTAATGTCCCATCCGAAAGACAGCACCCTACACAGGGCAATGTCCCCAATCACTGGCCCTCCAACACCACCTCCAGCAGCATCTGGTCTCCAATCTAGGGACTGACCAGGACCAACCCTACTTAGCTTCAGAAGCATGCCAGCAGTGGGATGCAGGGTGGTATGCTGCTGGACGCAGGGTGGTATGCTGCTGAATCACAAGTGTGCCAGTGCTGTTCCAGAGGGCGATGGACACGATCTTGAGTGGCAACTGTCACTGACAACTGTGACTGACCCAAAATTAAGGACAGCTTTGACTATGTACAGACTCAGTGAGGATAGCCTTGCTACGGAAAGAGGCCACATTAGGCAGACAGGCTATTTCTCTCAGATGACAAATAATTTAGCCTTTTGTACTTTAACTGTTTGCACATCGTTACAACACTGTATATAGACATAATAGGACATTTTAAATGTCTCTATTCCTTTGGAACTCTTGTGATGTTTACTGTTCGTATTTTTATTCCACTTTTGTTTATTATCTATTTCACTTGCTTTGGCAATGTTAACGTTTCCCATGCCGATGAGACAGACAGACAGACAGAGAGACAGACAGAGAGACAGACAGAGAGACAGACAGAGAGACAGAGAGACAGAGAGACAGAGAGACAGAGAGACAGAGAGACAAACAGACAGAGAGACAGAGAGACAGACAGACAGACAGACAGACAGACAGACAGACAGACAGACAGACAGACAGAGAGACAGAGAGACAGAGAGACAGAGAGACAGACAGACAGACAGAGAGACAGACAGAGAGACAGACAGAGAGACAGACAGAGAGACAGAGAGACAGAGAGACAGAGAGACAGAGAGACAGAGAGACAAACAGACAGAGAGACAGAGAGACAGACAGACAGACAGACAGACAGACAGACAGACAGACAGACAGACAGACAGACAGACAGACAGACAGACAGAGAGACAGAGAGACAGAGAGACAGAGAGACAGACAGACAGACAGACAGACAGACAGGCAGACAGAGAGACAGAGAGACAGAATCACGTCAGACAATCACGTCAGACTCAACCCACTCAAGTCGAGAATAGCGTAATGCCCTCCTCCTAGGGACGGCATGGGAGAGCACTAGTAAGCCATTGACTCAGCCCCCCGTTATAGGGTCAGAGGCAGAGAATCCTAGTGATGTATTGGAGTTGTGCCATCATCATGGGAGTTGTGTGTGTTGAGATGATCACGTTCTAAGTAAAATGATTGAACTAATTCCTGTCTCCAATCTCATCATTATTGAATTGCTATAAAGATGTAGTTGTGAAACCCACCAGATGTAGAACTCTCCTCTTCCCCACCCCTAACACAGGCCGCTATCACTACTTTGTTTTGGAGAGGAGGAGGAGGAGGAGGAAGAGAATAATATAGGTATTGCTCTCTTCCTCTCCTTCCTTCCTTCCCCTGTGTCTTTCTCTCCTTCTCCTGGGTGGCTATTTCTGCAGTGGATCTATAAAGATCTGTCCACTATAAACAGGATATGGTTTCAGTGGATCTATAAAGACCTGTCCACTCTAAACAGGGTTTGGTTTCAGTGGATCTATAAACCCTGAGCCCTCTAAACAGGGTTTGGTTTTCTGACAAGGTCAACGGCGAGAGAAGAGAGAACATATTTATAATTTAGCAGAGAACGAGGAGGTTGGTTGGAGCTGCTGTTAGACAGTTTTATAGAACGCTGTGTGTTATGGTTACACCGCCTGGGATAACAGGTTTGGTGCTGCACAGTGCTGCCTGTTTGGGCTACACCGCCTGGGATAACATGTTTGATGCTGCACAATGCTGCCTGTTTGAGCTACGCTAGTGCATCTGGTCAATGGAGACACAACAGAGAACGAGGGGTTTGCTTGGTGCTGCTTTACTTCACATAGCTGTGTGTGTTTGTGCTATCCTAGGCCCAGGGACTCAGACGACAGAAAGAGGACTGTACTGTTGGGGAGGAGATAAGCTGATAAAAAAGAAGAAACCAGAACACGCAGTCAAGGGGAAATAAGCAAGTGTTGCCAATATAACAAATCAAATCGTATTTGTCACATGCGCCGAATACAACAGGAGTAGACCTTACAGTGAAATGCTTACTTACAAGCCCTTAACCAACAGTGTAGTTTTAAGAAAAATACCAAATTCAAAAGGCACTCGCACATCTGAGCAATCTTTATTGCAGGTGCATGGTAACAGTTGGACAAGATGAAGGAAAAAGGAAACCGCACACTGCTCTTGATAGTATCACTGATCTTTAATAAGCTTCACGTATCGGGCCTCACGGCCTTCGTCAATTCACAAAAGTTCTGACGAAGGCCGTGAGGCCGATACGTAAAGCTTATTAAAGATCAGTGATACTATCAAGAAAAATACCAACAACAACAAAAAAGTAAGAGATAAGAATAACAAATAGTTTAAAGAGCAGCCGTAAAACACATTAGCGGGGCTACATACAGGGGACACCAGTTCAATGTGCGTTTCATAAGTATTCTAGTAAAGTGTGCACATTAAACTAATTAACCTGTTTGGGATAGGGGGCAGTATTTTCATGGCCGGATAAAAAACGTACCCGATTTAATCTGGTTACTACTCCTGCCCAGAAACTAGAATATGCATGTTTCTAAAACTGTTTGAATGGTGTCTGTGAGTATAACAGAACTCATATGGCAGTCCAAAACCTGAGAAGATTCTTTACAGGAAGTGCCCTGTCTGACAATTTGTTCTACTTCTAGGGCATCTCTATCAAAAATACAGCATCTCTGCTGTAACGTGACATTTTCTAAGGCTTTCATTGGCTCTCAGAAGGCGCCAGAAAGTTGAATGAGAGCTCTCCAGTCTCTGGGCGAAAAACAGCAGAGGTTTTTGTGAGTGGTCCTTCTGGGAACAATGACACTGGCGCACGCGCGTGCACGAGACGACTCCATTTTTTTCTTTCAGTGTTTGAACGAATACATTGTTGCGCGGTTGGAATATTATCGCTATTTTATGAGAAAAATCGCATAAAAATTGATTTTAAACAGCGTTTGACATGCTTCGAAGTACGGTAATGGAATATTTCGAATTTATTTGTCACGAAACGCGCCGGCGCATCACCCTTCGGATAGTGACTTGAACGCACAAACAAAACAGAGCTATTTGGATATAACGATGGATTATTTGGAACCAAAACAACATTTGTTGTTGAAGTAGAAGTCCTGGGAGTGCATTCTGATGAAGAACAGCAAAGGTAATCCAATTTTTCTTATAGTAAATGTGAGTTTGGTGAGGGCCAAACTTGGTGGGTGTCAAATTAGCTAGCCGTGATGGACGGGCTATCTACTAATATTGCAAAATGTGCTTTCACCGAAAAGCTATTTTAAAATCTGACACCGAGATTGCATAAAAGAGTTCTGTATCTTGTATTTTGTGAACGTTAATCGTAATTTAGTAAATTCACCGGAAGTGTTCGGTGGGAATGCTAGTTCTGAACAAAACATGTTAATGTAAAAAGCTGTTTTTTGATATAAATATGAACTCGATTGAACGAAACATGCATGTATTGTATAACATAATGTCCTAGGAGTGTCATCTGATGAAGATCATCAAAGGTTAGTGCTGCATTTAGCTGTGGTTTGGGTTTATGTGACATATGCATGCTTTGAAAATGGCTGTGTGATTATTTTTGGGAGGGTACTCTCCTGACATAATCTAATGTTTTGCTTTCGTTGTAAAGCCGTTTTGAAATCGGACAATGTGGTTAGATAAAGGAGTCTTATCTTTCAAATGGTGTAAAATAGTCATGTGTTTGAGAAATTGAAATTATAGCATTTTTAACGTTTTTCGTATTTCGCGCCAGGCGCTGCCATTGGATATTGGTGAGGCGTTCCGCTAGCGGAACTTAAACACGTCTGTAAAATCACAATGAGGACATCGACCTATCAAGAGAGTTTTCATAAATCATTGGGTAACAGTGCAAGACAAAAATGTCTATCACGCCCTGACCTGAGAGAGCCATTTTTCTCAGGGTGTGACATGGGGTGTGGCATTCTATGTGTTGTAGTTCTATGTTGGTTTTACCTTTGATTGGCCTAGTATGGTTTCCAATCAGAGGCAGTTGTCTATCGTTGTCTCTGATTGGGAATCATACTTAGGCAGCCCTTTTTCCCACAGTCAGTTGTGGGATCTTGTCTTTGTTTGGTTGCATGTATTTTGCACTACGAAGCTTTTCGTTCGTTGTGTTGTTTATTGTTTTTTTGCTGGTTCACCGTTAAAATAAAAGATGATGAACTAAACTCACGCTGCGCCTTGCTCTACCTTGAACGACGAACGTTACAATGTCAGAGTAGTGGTGGCATTAGTTCATGTTTACATTTATAACTTATTAACATGCGTAGGCCTTTCATCATTAAGACCTTTTGGCAATAATGTATGGAGGGTGAAAATCCCCAAAAACATTCCCTTTTACTCAGAGTATTATTTATATCACCTCCCCTGTCTGATATCTTGACTTTCTGTCCTGCCTGCTCCCACTTTCCCTCCCTGGTGCTCGAAGGAGCCAGGCTCCCCAGCCTTACGCTGATTCCATCCTCAGAACGCACTCCTGCTACCCTCGTTACGCGCGTCAGCAATTCATTGCGCTCACCTGGACTCAATCACCTGTGTTTATTTCCTCCCCTATATCTGCCTGTTTCCCAAGCTATGTTCCCTGCTTCAGGATTAATTGTTGTTTGTCATTTTGTTACCTGGTTCTGACGCTGTTCCTGTCCTGTTCGTTGTCTGTTCCACATTAAATGTTCAACTCCCCATACCTGCTTCTCTTCTCCAGGGTCGTTCCTTACACTTTCTCTACGCCACAAAATCTAAAAAGTAGAAATGTCTTGCTTTTGGTCATTAAAATGTACTACAAATGGATAATCCCTGTCAGTTTTTCTTGATTGAACTTTTATGTTCACTAATTCACTGTTTGAGAGAATTAACAGGCAAAATTGACATTTTAATCATGTAGATAATATGGGTGGTGGAACACGTAATAATGCAATTTATTTGGAACCGTTTTCCTGTATGTGGGTGGCAGAAATATTCACACTTCATCATATTGTTGCACTGTGCGCATCCTCTGCATTTATAGCTTCCATTTGGTAGAGGGCGTAAAAAGAGCCTGGCTGATTTTCTTTTGTGGCTGGCAGCTGTCATGGACCAATTTGTTGCATATATTGTGACCTCTCCTATATACAATAAGTGGTGGGTTCTTAAATCCAGCCGGCAACGCTGAGTCCGATGATAAAATATGTCAGTGTTTCTTGACCGCATCTCACACTTTTCGCGAGTTCAAAGTATATGTGGTTGTGAACATTACGGACTGTTCTTTAGTTTTAGTGGGTCTTTTTTGTAGCAGTTCATCTCATGTTTTTCCCAATGCCAAATTAAGAGCTTCATCCACACATTGTCGCGAATAGCCTCTTCTTAGAAACCTAGTGCGCATCTACTTTTTCTAGATAATCCTCTGTGGAGTGGCATATACGACGCAGTCTGAAAAACTGGCTTCTAGGAAGTCCTCTTTTTAATGGCTCAGGGTGGAAGCTGTCCCCCTGTAATAGAGTATTTCTGTCCGTTTCTTTTCGATACAGAGTTGTAAACAGGGTTCCATTTGATTTCTCAATCCACATATCGAGGTAATGAACACGTTGAGTGTCACGTTCAATAGTGAATTTGAGATTGGGGTCAATGTCGTTGAGAAGTGCCATAAAGTCTGACAGCTCTTCTCCCGTTCCTATCCAAGGCGTCAATATATCGATACCATTTCAGGATTTTAATCCCCCCAAAAATGTGGTTTCATTGTTAACAAAATGTTTTTCAAAATGACCCACATAAAGGTTAGCATAGCTCGGAGCGAATGTGGAGCCCATCGATGTTCCATTCGTTTGGAGGTAGTATTCATCATCAAACATAAAAATACATTCAGCCAGCTCTAGAATAAAGTTTATTGGTGAGTAGTGGGTAGTGTTTTTTTTTCTCTCCTATGTTCAGACTAACCTATAATAGGTATTAATCGACGACTGAATTTGCTTTTGGGCTTAAAATGGGTAACAAGGGCCTATCCTAGGCCTGGTAGAGAGAGGACTGTGGGGGAGGAGGCAGACAACATAAGGGCCTTTCCTAGGCCTGGTAGAGAGAGAACAGAGATAAGGGAACCAGGGGTTTGGTTGGTGCTGTGTTGTACACTGTTTCTATTGTGCAATATGTAATGCTTCAGCGATCCCGATTGATTACGGACCTACATTTAGATCAGACTATCTGTAAAGCTTCAGATTGAACACAGAACTAAATTTAGTTCGGACTGTCTGTAAAGCTTCAGATTGAACGCAGAACTAAATTTAGATCGGACAATCTGTAAAGCTTTAACTTCAGAGATCCAGATTGAATTTAGTCTGACCTTCTTTTGCTCTTGGTCATTTTTTTCCCACCAAAAGAAAAACATGGATCGACTCTACTATCCTCCGTCTCAACTCTACCATCCTCCCTCTCAACTCTACCATTCTCCCTCTCAACTCTACTATCCTCCCTCTCAACTCTACCAACCTCCCTCTCAACTCTACCCTCCTCCCTCTCAACTCTACCAACCTCCCTCTCAACTCTACCATCCTCCCTCTCAACTATACCATCCTCCCTCTCAACTCTACCATCCTCCCTCTCAACTCTACCATCCTCCCTCTCAACTCTACCTTATGAGCTGCGAGAGGCTGTTGGAAAGAGACACCGCAATGTTTAGGAACAAACAAACACATTACTGAGGGAATAGCATTGAAGTTGTTGAAATGTGACACGTCAAAATTTTGTTCAACTGTTACTAGCAGCTGCCAATGATAAACTTTCAGTATGTTAGAAGCACATAAGAAGTAAAAAACAGTATGATTTATGTAGAAAACCATTTGAGATGGGTTTTCTCTGGACTCATTGAATGGAATTTATTTGGGTAAAATATTACGCAACAGTATGTACATATTCCGCTGAGGTTTATTGAGCAAACAGCAAAATGCCATTGAAGTGGCACCATCCATTGGCACCACCATTATTCACTTTGTCCCAGAGCCATGAATTATCCTTCAAAACGACATATACCACATCTCCCTCCTCCAGCTGCAGTATGATACCATTAGATCCGTTGTAGGAGCCGTCCTTGTTCATAGCAGAAATAAATGCGATTTGTTCTTTGTTCTTGAACAGCATGGAGTCTGAGCGGCGATTTGATCCTGAATGGTGATAGACGGTAAAGTGATAGACTCCCCCCACTGGCGCTGTGAAGATGCCTGGATGAAAAGAGCACACTATTTAATGTGGGATATTGTTGATCATAAATTAAGAAAAAGAAGAAGACAAAGAAGATATAATAGTTTAATATGAGCACGATGACTTAACCTGTTGCCGGGTTGTAAGCGTTGCCAAGGTTGGTTAACACATTTTCGTAGACAAGGGTTTTGTCAACATTGAAAGGTCCATAGTATCCAGTACCCCCAAAACCAGCTGAGAATGCCACATTTGTTTCTGTGAGAAACAAAATGACATGTGTTACAACTATAGGACTCAGCAGTTGATTATTTCAGTAAGCCCATGTTAAAATAGTGAAGAAAGTATCTACCTGCTTTAGCCTTCAGTGTCTCCACCTGGCGCTCAGCAACTACAAGTCGGTTCTCCATGACTTCAATCTTCCTCTGCATGTTACACATGACAGACTGGCAGTTTTCTTCTTCGTTTTCTGGGGTTGTAACCATAGCCGCAGTCAGGCCGCTACACAGCAACACCAGCAAAGCTACAACACCCTTCATTCTTTACCTGGACTCCAAACGTCTTCAGTTTATTAGTTGCTTACCACTTAGGTGTGAAATTAGGTTTGTGAAAAAAAGGGACCTGCGCAAGGGCACTTAAATAGTTACCAAATTATATAATTACTAGACGTTCTATTTACCGGATAGTCTTATCGAACAAAGTCATTGACCTACGTTTCATGTTGACGTAGGCAGACCTTTACTTTTTGGCCTTGGGGGTACACAGCACAGAAAAAAACTACAATTGTTATAGTGTTAACAAGTCACTACAAACAATGAAACAGGCTTTACGGTCATAATACTGTAGGAAGAAGTCAGACAGAGGAAATGATCACCTATAGCTTGCCATGAAACACAGAGGATGAAGAACAGAATCACAGCCATAAGAAAGAGCAGAAGACCCCTCTCTTTCATTCTTCTCATTATTTTATTTATTTTTAGTAATTACAGTCCTTTCTCTCCACCGTTCCTCTCTTCTTTCCAATATATCTCTGACTCTGGTTTGATCTGGTTTGGTTTGGCACCGTCAATGAACTGAGAAGAGAGACAACAGAGAGCGGAGAGAGGGGGTTTATTTGCTATGTACCGTGTTATGTGTTTTGAGACAACATGTTCGGTGCTGTTGCTCAGTGTTGTCTGTTCGGTGCTGTACTATACAATGCAGAGAAAACCGAGAGCAGAGAACAGAGCACAGAACACGTATTGGGGGTTGCTGTACTGCACAGTGCTGTGTGTTTGGGCTGTACTATCACACTTGCAGAACCAGGAGCTGGATGAGATGACAGCAGAGAGAGAGAGAGAGAGAGAGGAGAGAGACTAACCTGCAGGTAGTCTAGTCTGTCAAGAGACTAACCTACAGGTCGACTAGTCTATCAAGTGACTAACCTGCAGGTTGACTAGTCTATCAAGAGATTAACCTGCAGGTAGACTAGTCTGTCAAAAGACTAACCTGCAGGTAGTCTAGTCTGTCAAATGACTAACCTGCAGGTAGACTAGTCTGTCAAATGACTAACCTGCAGGTAGTCTAGTCTGTCAAATGACTAACCTGCAGGTAGACTAGTTTGTCAAGAGACCAACCTATAAGGTATTTTGGTATTTGGTGTTCATCAGGATCCCCATTAGCTACTGCAAAAGCAGCAGCTACTCTTCCTGGGGTCCACATGAAACATGACATAATTGTCACATCCTGATCTGTTTCACCTGTCTTTGTGCTTGTCTCCACCCCTCTCCAGGTGTCGCACATTTACCCCATTATCCCCAATGTATTTATACCTGTGTTCCCTGTTTGTCTGTTGCCAGTTTGTCTTGTCAAGCCTTCCAGGGGTTTCATTTCCCCTGCTCCTGTTTTTCCTATTCTCCGTTTTCTAGCCCTCCCGGTTCTGATCTATTCAGCCTGCCCCTGATCTCGAGAATCAAATAACCGGTGCCCCCACACATTGACTCTGTACTGGTACCCCCTGTATATAGCCTCCACATTGACTCTGTACCGTAACACCCGGTATATAGCCTCCACATTGACTCTGTATCGGTACCCCCCTGTATATAGCCTCCACATTGACTCTGTACCGGTACCCCTTGTATATAGCCTCCACATTGACTCTGTACCGGTACCCCTTGTATATAGTCTCCACATTGACTCTGTACCGGTACCCCCTGTATATAGCCTCCACATTGACTCTGTACCGGTACCCCCTGTATATAGCCTCCACATTGACTCTGTACCGGTACCCCCTGTATATAGCCTCCACATTGACTCTGTACCGTAACAACCTGTATATAGCCTCCACATTGACTCTGTACCGGTACCCCCTGTATATAGACTCCACATTGACTCTATACCAGTACCCCCTGTATATAGCCTCCACATTGACTCTGTACCGGTACCCCCTGTATATAGCCTCCACATTGACTCTGTACCGGTGCCCCCTGTATATAGTCTCCACATTGACTCGTTACCGGTACCCCCTGTATATAGCCTCCACATTGACTCTGTACCGTAACACCCTGTATATAGCCTCCACATTGACTCTGTACTGGTACCCCCTGTATATAGCCTCCACATTGACTCTGTACCGGTACCCCCTGTATATAGCCTCCACATTGACTCTGTACCGGTACCCCCTGTATATAGCCTCCACATTGACTCTGTATCGGTAACCCACTGTATATAGTCTCGCTACTATTTTACTGCTGCTCTTTAATTATTTGTTACTTTTATCTGTTATTCTTATCTGTATTTTTTTTTAAACTACAATGTTGGTTAGGGGCTCGTAAGTAAGCATTTCACTAAGGTCTACACCTGTTGTATTCCGCACATGTGACTAATACAATTTGATTTGATTAAATACAGTGCAGATGACATTACAATATATATATATAAAATAGCTGTGTCTCTTCTCAGTCCCCGTAATACAGTAAGGTGTACTTTGAGCTTGTTTTTGAAACTATATTTATTGCTAGCTTGAGTTACTTGGGGTTGGCAGAGAGTTCCATTTAGTCATGGCTCTATTTAATACTGTGTTTTTTTCAAGTCTCTGTTCTCGACCTGGGGTCTGTGAAGAGACTTCTGGTTGCATGTCTTGTGTTGTACTGATGTGTGTCTGAACTGTGTGTCAACTGTTTGAACAGACAGTTCAGTACCTTTAACTCATCAATACCTCACATAAAGACCAATAATGATTACTGTCAATCTCTCCTCAACTTTGTAGCTAGGAGAGACTGACATGCATGTAACTGACACTTTTCCTCTGTATTTATCTAAGTGTGATACGTGCTGCTTGGTTCTGGACCAACTGCAATTTACCCATGTCCCTCTTTGCCACACATGACCACACAGCCCTGCAATAGTCCAGGTGTGACAAAACTAGGACCTGAAGGATCTGTCTAGTCGACTGAGATGTCAAGAAGGTAGAGCAACAGCCCTATCATGGACAGACCTCTTCACATTTTAGCAACCATTGAGTATATATGTTTTGACCATAAAAGCTTGCTATCTACAATAATAGAGCTAAACGAGGTTTAGAGTGGAGTGAAGCTTTTTGTTTTTTAAGATATTTAGCTCCAGCCTATTGCTAGTTACCCATTCTAAACCTGAGTGGAGCTCTATGTTTAAGGGAGTCAGTTAGTTATTGTACTGTTGCAGCCAACATGTACACAGACACACAGGCTTTTGTCACGATTGTCGTAATGATTGGACCAAGGCGCAGCGTGAGTAGAGGTTCCACATCTTTATTATAACGTGAAACTTCAGCAAAATACAAAAACAATAAATTATCAAATGAAACGTGAAGACAGTGAAGTGCAAACAGGCACCTACACAAAAACAAGATCCCACAAAACACAGTGGGGAAAATGTCTGCCTAACGCTAAACAGCTGCCTCTGATTGGGAACCATACCAAGCACACAAACATAGAAATACAAAACATAGAGCACTCCCTAGTCACACCCTGACCTACTATACCATAGAGAACCAAGGGCTCTCTATGGTCAGGGTGTGACAGCGTTATTCAAGGTAAGCTGAAGGTCATTAGTAAAAAGAGAAAACAATGGCCCAAACCGGCTGCCTTGCGGGACACCACATTTAACTGAATTTGATTGAGATGCTTCTATTAAAGAAAACCCTCTGTGTTCTGTTAGATAGGTACCTGTCAATAAAACCCTCAATAAAACCCTCTGTATTCTATTAGACAGGTAACTCTCAATAAACAGACAGGTGTAAGGAGTGCGTACTGGCGGCAGAGAAGTCAGACGCAGGAGAACAAAAACTGTGTTCCAAACGGCGTACTTTAATAACAAAAAACTCACCGGAGAAAGAGAACAATCAAATAATGGGTACATAACCCGACGCACACCAGGACAGATATGCACAAGCACTTACAACAAGCAATCACCGACAAGGACATGAGGGGAAACAGAGGGTTAAATACACAACATGTAATTGATGGGATTGGAACCAGGTGTGATGGAAGACAAGACAAAACCAAAGGAAAATTAAAAGAGGATCAGCGATGGCAGGAAGGTCGGTGACTTCGACCGCCAAACGCCGCCCGAACAAGGAGAGGGACCAACTTCGGCAGAAGTCGTGAGAACAGGTAACTCTCAATAAACCTTCTGTGTTATAATAGATAGGTAACTCTCAATAAACCCTCTGTGTTCTATTAGATAGGTAACTCTCAATAAACCCTCTGTGTTATAATAGATAGGTAACTCTCAATAAACCCTCTGTGTTCTATTAGATAGGTAACTCTCAATAAACCCTCTGTGTTATAATAGATAGGTAACTCTCAATAAACCCTCTGTGTTCTATTAGATAGGTAACTCTCAATAAACCCTCTGTGTTATAATAGATAGGTAACTCTCAATAAACCCTCTGTGTTCTATTAGATAGGTAACTCTCAATAAACCCTCTGTGTTATAATAGATAGGTAACTCTCAATAAACCCTCTGTGTTCTATTAGATAGGTAACTCTCAATAAACCCTCTGTGTTATAATAGATAGGTAACTCTCAATAAACCCTCTGTGTTCTATTAGATAGGTAACTCTCAATAAACCCTCTGTGTTCTATTAGATAGGTAACTCTCAATAAACCCTCTGTGTTATAATAGATAGGTAACTCTCAATAAACCCTCTGTGTTCTATTAGATAGGTAACTCTCAATAAACCCTCTGTGTTCTATTAGATCGGTAACTGTCAATCCATAATAAGGCAGAGGATGCAAATTCTAAACACCAACATTTTTTTCAACAATAGGTTATGATCAATGACATCAAAAGCTGTACTGAAGTCTAACAGAACAGCTCCCACAATCTTCTTACTATCAATTTCTTTCAGCCGTTGAGTACCCTTTCCTATAAGCTGATAGTCTGTTGTTCATTTGTTTTGTAGGACATCATTGTAAATAAGAGTTTGTTCTTAAATGAATTACCTAGTTAAATAAAGGTTAAATAAATTCAAAAATGTAAAATGTAATCATTATAATAACTTTTGTATTTGATTATACACACATTTTTCCAAAAGTTTGCTAAGCACTTGTAACAGGCTGATTGGTCGGCTGTTTGAACCATTAAATGGTGCTCTGCTATTCTTTGGTAGTGGAATGAACTCTGAGAGCACACATACTGTCTTCTAGGCTTATATTGAAGATGTGACAAACAGGAGTCACAATGTATTCCGCTACCAACCTCAGCAATTTACCTTCCAGGTTGTCAGTACCGGGTGCTTTGTTCTTTTTACAACTACCTCTTCCCCTACTGTATTTATTTATTTATTTATTTTGCTCCTTTGCACCCCATTATTTATATTTCTACTTTGCACTTTCTTCTACATATCTACCCTTCCAGTGTTTTACTTGCTATATTGTTTTTACTTTGCCACCATGGCCTTTTTTGTCTTTACCTCCCTTGTCTCACCTCATTTGCTCACATTGTATATAGACTTATTTTTTTACTATATTATTGACTGTATGTTTGTTTTACTTCCATGTGTAACTCTGTGTTGTTGTATGTGTCGACCTGCTTTGCTTTATCTTGGCCAGGTCGCAGTTGTAAATGACAACTTGTTCTCAACTTGCCTACCTGGTTAAATAAAGGTGAAATAAAAATAAATAAATAAATAAAAATACTAACCACTTTGTGGAACTCCAATACTACAATGATTGTCTTTCATTCTTTGGTCAGTTCTGCATGACTATGATGTCTCAGCATGAGTTGTTTGTATGTCATGCCTAAGTTTGCTAAACTTGTCAACAAAAAGAGTTATTAAAGTGGTTGGCAATATCAAAGGGTTTTGTTATGAACAAGCCCTCTGCCTCAATGAAGGATGGAGCCGAGTTTGTTTTTGTTATTTACTAGCATTTCATTTAAAGTACTCCAGAGCTTTTTATTATAATTCTTTATAGAATGTATCTTTGTTTCATTGTATAGTTTCTTCTTCTTTTTGTTTAGTTTAGTTACGTGATTTCTGTAATGTACTGTAACGTTTGCCAGTCTGCTGTGTTGTCAGAATAATATGCTATTCCCTTTGCCTCATCCCTCTCAGCAATACAGTTTGTTTCAATTCACCATCTATCCAATGGGGATTTGGCAGTTCTAACAGTCAGTTAGTTCTTGATGGGCCTATCAGTAACCAAAAGAAGCAGTTTATTAAATACTTCCAATGCTGCATCAGGATGTTCCTCATTACACACTTCAGACCAACAAATATTTGTTTTACATCTTTGACATAGGAATCATTGCAAAACCTCTGGTATGATCATTTGTACACCATTTTTAGGTCCAGTCTTAGAAACATCGTTTTTTTTCTGGATCTGGCTGTTATATTATGATCACTACATCTGACGGGTGCTGATACTGCTTTAGAGAAGGTTTCTACACCATTAGATGTGGTCAATACACGTGGATGATTTTAGTTCCTGTTCTGTTTGTAAGTATACCCTGGTAGGTTGACTGAATAACTTGAACCAGATTGCAGGCACTGGTTACCGCTTGGAGCTTCTTTTTGAGTGGACAACTTGATGACAACCAGCTAACATTTAGGTCAGCCAGAAAATATACCTTTCTGTTCATGTAACATATATAACATTATCCAACATTTCACACATACATTGTAATATTGTTGTATGGTGGTATTATACATTTTGTAGTGTAGATCATGTGCATTCGGAAAGTATTTAGACCCCTCCCCTTTTCCACATTTTGTTACATTACAGCCTTATTGAAAAATGGATTGTATTATATTTTGTCATCATCAATCTACACACCATACTCCATAATGACAAAGCGAAAATAGGTTTTTAGATAACAGAAATATCTCATTTACATAAGTATTCAGACCCTTTGCTATGCGACTCGAAATTGAGCTCAGGTGCATCTTGTTTCCATTGAGCATCCTTGAGATGGTTCTACAACTAGATTGGAGTCCACCTGTGGTAAATTCAATTGATTGGACATTATTTGGAAAGGCACACATCTGTCTATATAAGATCCCACAGTTGACAGTGCATGTCAGTGCAATGACCAAGCCATGAGGTCGAAGGAATTGTCTGTAGAGATCCGAGACAGGATTGAGTCGAGCCACAGATCTGGGGAAGGGTACCAAAACACTTCTGCAGCATTGAAGGTCCCCAAGAACACAGTGGCCTCCATCATTCTTAAATGGAAGAAGACTTTTCCTAGAGTTGGCCACCCATCCAAACTGAGCAATCATGAAAGAAGGGCCTTGATCAGGGAGGTGACCAAGAACCCTATTGTCACTCTGACAGACATCTAGAGTTCCACTGTGGAGATGGGATAACCTTCCAGAAGAATAGCCATCTCTACAGCATTCCACCAATCAGGCTGTGCTACTACTTCTGCTGCCTTGCTTCAGACTTTTGGGTGTTGATGGTGCTGCAGTGTTCTTTTTGTTTCTGGCCAGGACGTTGTTCCAGCGTTTTCTGTCTGTCAGTGACGGACGCCAGTAGCTATGGAGCGAACCTTCACACCAATGTCCACTCACTGACATAATCTCCCTCGCTTCTAAACCAACATTGACCAGTTTCTGGACTGTCGTGGTCCTGATACTGTGATTTGTGTATGTAGTTGTTCCCGCTGCCCTGCAGATCTTGGGTAGAAGTACTACCAGATAGTTCACACCCATTGGCTCTGACCAGACCGAGTCCCTGATACACATTCCTCTCCTTGGGTGGAGATAAAATGCAAGGAAGTTCTCTGGGCATTTCGATAGATATTTCTCCAGTGATGCCACCGGGCATAGTTGGTTCCCTGATTGCTCAAACATGAATCGCCTATTGGACTCCCTGCCCCTCTCCCTTCGGGTCGAGATGAATCTTTGTGGCCTCGTTATATGTGAGAGTGTTGTATCAGAGAGAGAGAATGCGTTATTATAATATTGTTTTCCAGTAGCCTAATTACGACTTAGAAATATCCCAAGCAGGCTATGAACAACATACCTTAGGCTGTTCTCGTCTGTTTTTTTACGAGGAATGAGTTGGACTTTTAGATGTCTGTTCCCCTCTTTTCCTCTTTGTCCCAGATGTAACTGGAGGTCGAACCACACTTTCTGGACCAGATCCTTTGGTGTACCGAGATTCAGAGCCTGGGAGTTTTGGAGCTGGGCCATATCCTTATCGGTGATGGGAGGGTGGCTGTTTGTGATATTTTTTCCTTGCCTTCTTAGCTGTTTGATGTTGCCCAGATAAACATGATTCAAGATAGTAAGTTTATTATCCTTCATAAGGCACCAGCTGTGACAGATGTGTGGGTCATTTAGTAACCAGTTGAGCCCACTACAGAGTGCCAGGTAGCTACTTATACTGTACTGCTCGCCCTTCCCATTTCATACATTTCCATAAAACTGTCGGAGAGGATGTTAAACTCTTCCTTAGTGACAGTTTTGAAGTCAAACAACTTTTTTCTTCTCTGCTAGCCAGCCCTCAAAGCAGCGCACAGCCCAGTTTGTATTCTTAACTGTGTTTTATTTGCAGCTTTTCTCTAGGTCATTCAATGCAGTATCCTCCAAATCTGCATGCCTGGGTATTATTGCCATCTCTTTCTCCCGTTCATCCATAGTCAAGTCGCCGAAAAGTAAAAAAAAAAGAAATCCACTCATCCATTTTAGTTTTGGCAACAAAATTTCGATTTCAACTGAAAAAAAAGTGTTGTATGTTGTTATGAAAACCTGCTCAATTTGCTGTCTGTCTCGTTCGGACCCATTCACTTTATATGGGACGATGGAGATCACAATGCAATATTGAAACAATATTGTCTGTCGGAGAGACAGACAACACGGTTTATACAGATCTCTGCGGTTGAAAACCAAATGCTAGTCCAAAAGAAATGGGAGATGATATCTAGATGCTTTTCATAATGGAGATCAAGTTTATTAATTTCCTGGCAGGGTTGATGAGACAGTGGATTGCGCAGTCAGATGGAACAGAGCAAATAGGCATTTCAACATCATGTTAGCCGGTGGTAATTTATGGAATAGACCCATCTGGGTCACTCGTCTTTTCAGTTTAAAGGTTAAATAAATAAAACATTGGATTTGATACAACGGGTGGGTCTAATCCTGAAGGCTGATTGGTTACAACAACGTTCCAGCCGGTGTCTATTCCATAAATTACCACCTGTATCCTCCTATATAATCCACTGAACCAGAATGGGACAACACTCTGGCAATTGCATTTGCACGCTGAAGAAGGTCCTCATACCCAAAACCTTCGTGCAGCAATAAAACATTTTGAAATTTCAGTTTATTCACTGGATGTCACATCCTGACCAGTAAAATGGGGTCATTTGCCATTGTAGTATGGTCAGGGCGTGGCAGGGGGTTGTTTTGTGTGTTTTGGGGTTTTTTGGTTCTAAGGGATTTTGTTCTAGTTTTCATTTTCTATGTTTCGTTTTCCATGTTTGGCCGAGTATGGTTTCCAATCAGAGGCAGGTGTCTTTCGTTGTCTCTGATTAGGAACCATACTTAGGCAGCCTGTTTTCCTTTGGGGTTTTGTGGGTGGTTGTTTTTCTGTTTAGTGTGTTAGGATACCTGACAGAACTGTTTGGCTGTCGTTTGTTTTTGTTTTCTTTGTGAAGTGCTTTTTTCCATTCAAAAATAAAATATGAGCACTCAACACGCTGCGGTCTGTTCACTACGACGGCTGTGGCACTGGAGTGCTGTCCTGTTTTGGTTGAGTGGATTACATAGGAAGATAATTATGAACATTTGAACATCTTGGCCATGTGCTGTTATAATCTCCACCCGGCACAGCCAGAAGAGGAAGAAGGCCACCCCTCATAGCCTGGTTCCTCTCTAGGTTTCTTCCTAGGTTTTGGCCTTTTCTAGGGAGTTTTTCCTAGCCACCGTGCTTCTACACCTGCATTGCTTGCTGTTTGGGGTTTTAGGCTGGGTTTCTGTACAGCACTTTGTGATATCAGCTGATGTAAGAAGGGCTATATAAATACATTTGATTTGATTTGATTTGATAAAGAACCTAATCTAGGTTCATTTAAGGTGGAGTCAAGCACGTTGTTTATCTTTTTCATGAGGAGTAATGTAACCACACTGCGCAGTAGTCATACCTCATCGTCAGACATCGTATGAACTCTAAACATGTTTAGAACAAGTTGTAAAGCTCTACAAATTATATCTGCGGGATTTTAAGTCTTACCAAAGTTTCCTCCTTTTTCCTTTCATGTTTGAGTTGTTTCCCCTCAGTACAGCACTTTATGGATAGACAGCTAGAGGACAGAATACACAGAGGAGTGGAGAGCTCTCTAATGGCTGAAGGCAGAACATTCCTCCAGCACTCAGCCTATTCACTGTGTGTGTGTGTGTGTGTGTGTGTGTGTTTTTTTTCTGTCTGTGTGTGTGTGTGTGTGTGTGTGTGTGTGTGTGTATTCCGAGTACTTTATCCTCCGGACCAGAGATAATTATCTATCTCTGTGTGACCCTCTACAGGAATCATAACACACACTAGACACACACACACGCAGCTCTCGATTCATTCTCGCTGTTTTCTGCACCCAGAAAAACAGTAGTCAAGCGCTTTATGATAAATTATTTACTGCTGTTACACCATCAATATATGTGCACTCTCAGCCACCAGGGAAAAATCCATTCCCTTTTTTCCCCCTTTTCAAAAAGAGACCAACCAATAGAAAAGAACATAACATGAACATTCCATATTTAATATTGTTTACACCACCTAGAAAATACCTTGTGTAGCACAGCAGTAAACCTGGGCACCTCTGCCTCACGATAACATGAACAGTCCATATTTAATATTGCTTGCGCAACCTAGAAATCACCTGGGAGTATAGCCTAAACCTGGGCACCGCTTACTCACTACAACACACTTGAAACACACCACACACACCAACCATATACACACACACACACACACACACACACACACACACACACATACACACACACACACACACACACATACACACACACACACACACACACACACACACACATACACACTCGAAACACACCACACACACACACACACTTATATGATAACGCAAACAGACACCATTTAAGATAACTCATAATTATGTCAATCTGAAAATGCGTTTATAAGTGTCAATAAGCAGACCTTTGATCCTAACCATATAGTATCCCATCATTCAACATCCCTGACCCCCCCCCCTCTATGGACACTACACGGATATGGTGCAGAGAATGAATAGAAGGTACAGAAATCAGTGCAGTGCGATAGCTCGTCTGACAGAATTGGCAAAAGCTTTAAATTTGCGTTTTCTCTCGTTAATCAGTTAATTTACCAAAACCCTTTGAATACTAGCCTGGTTTAAAGCGAACTTGTCATTCAGTGTGATTTAACCAACATTGTAGAATACAGTAACTGTGAGATAGTAATTTTCAGTCTGAAAGCACCGGACTGTCTCGTATCAGACTTCTGAAAGATACCTGTCAGAGGCTGCGTTTACAAAAGGCAGCCACAATTCTGATATTTTGCCCAATTATTGGCAAAAGATCCAATCTTATATTGGTCAAAAGACAAAACAGTGGCAAAATATCATAATTGGGCTGCCTGTTTAAACGCAGCCAGAGGACTTCTGAAAGACACCTGCCAGAGGAGATAGATGTTCAGGTGTTCACAATGGATCATGACAAACAATTAGGCAAATGTGACAAATAGACAGGACATTAATCTAGAGGGGAAAGACGAGGTGCTGGCTAGCGGAGAAGAACACTTGGAAAATATAAAGAGAGCCGTAAACTCAAAGAGCTCAGATGCAATTATTTAATAATCAACGTTTTGACAGACAAGCTGTCTTCATCAGGGAATGTCCAATCTTCTGACTGCATTTACATTTTAGTAGACACTCTTAACCAGAGCTACTTACAGTAGTGACTGCACACATTTCATACATTTCAATTCCTTTCATACATTTTTTTTTTTCACCCCGGTACTGGCCCCCCTTGGGAATCGAACCCACAACCCTGGCGTTGCAAACACCCTTGCAAACACCATGCTCTACCAACTGAGCCACAGGGAGGCCGGTACAGTGTATATATGGTACTGTGTATAGAGCTACTTACATATATATATATATATATATATATATATATACACTGCTCAAAAAAATAAAGGGAACACTTAAACAACACAATGTAACTCAATGCAAGTCAATCACACTTCTGTGAAATCAAACTGTCCACTTAGGAAGCAACACTGATTGACAATAAATTTCACATGCTGTTGTGCAAATGGAAATCATAGGCAATTAGCAAGACACCCCCAATAAAGGAGTGGTTCTGCAGGTAGTGACCACAGACCACTTCTCAGTTCCTATGCTTACTGGCTGATATTTTGGTCACTTTTGAATGCTGGCGGTGCTTTCACTCTAGTGGTAGCATGAGACGGAGTCTACAACCCACACAAGTAGTGCAGCTCATCCAGGATGGCACATCAATGCGAGCTGTGGCAAGAAGGTTTGCTGTGTCTGTCAGCGTAGTGTCCAGAGCATGGAGGCGCTACCAGGAGACAGGCCAGTACATCAGGAGACATGGAGGAGGCCGTAGGAGGGCAACAACCCAGCAGCAGGACCGCTACCTTTGTGCAAGGAGGAGCAGGAGGAGCACTGCCAGAGCCCTGCAAAATGACCTCCAGCAGGCCACAAATGTGCATGTGTCTGCTCAAATGGTCAGAAACAGACTCCATGAGGGTGGTATGAGGGCCCGACGTCCACAGTTGTGGGTTGTGCTTACAGCCCAACACCGTGCAGGACGTTTGGCATTTGCCAGAGAACACCAAGATTGGCAAATTCGCCACTGGCGCCCTGTGCTCTTCACAGATGAAAGCAGGTTCACACTGAGCACATGTGACAGACGTGACAGAGTCTGGAGACGCTGTGGAGAACATTCTGTTGCCTGCAACATCCTCCAGCATGACCGGTTTGGCGGTGGGTCAGTCATGGTGTTGGGTGGCATTTCTTTGGGGGGGCCGCACAGCCCTCCATGTGCTCGCCAGAGGTAGCCTGACTGCCATTAGGTACCGAGATCAGAACCTCAGACCCCTTGTGAGACCATATGCTGGTGCGGTTGGCCATGGGTTCCTCCTAATGCAAGACAATGCTAGACCTCATGGGGCTGGAGTGTGTCAGCAGTTCCTGCAAGAGGAAGGCATTGATGCTATGGACTGGCCCCCCCGTTCCCCAGACCTGAATCCAATTGAGCACATCTGGGACATCATGTCTCGCTCCATCCACCAACGCTACGTTGCACCACAGACTGTCCAGGAGTTGGCGGATGCTTTAGTCCAGGTCTGGGAGGAGATCCCTCAGGAGACCATCCGCCACCTCATCAGGAGCATGCCCAGGCATTGTAGGGAGGTCATACAGGCACGTGGAGGCCACACACACTACTGAGCCTCATTTTGACTTGTTTTAAGGACATTACATCAATAGTGTGGTTTTCCACTTAAATTTTGAGTGTGACTCCAAATCCAGACCTCCATGGGTTGATAAATTGGATTTCCATTGATTATTCTTGTGTGATTTTGTTGTCAGCACATTCAACTATGTAAAGAAAAAATAATTTCATAAGATTATTTCATTCATTCAGATCTAGGATGTGTTATTTTAGTGTTCCCTTTATTTTTTTGAGCAGTGTATATATATATTTACACACAGTCCCATATATACACAGTACCATATACACACAGTTGAGTCGGAAGTTTACATACACCTTAGCCAAATACATTTAAACTCAGTTTTTCAAAATAACTGACATTTAATCCTAGTAAAAATTCCCTGTCTTAGGTCAGTTAGGATCACCACTTTATGTAATAGTGGAGAGAATGATTTATTTCAGCTTTTATTTCTTTCATCACGTTCCGAGTGGGGCAGAAGTTTACATACACTCAATTAGCATTTGGTAGCATTGCCTTTAAAAATGTTTACTTGGGTGAAACATTTCGAGTAGCCTTCCACAAGCTTCCCACAATAAGTTGGGTGAATTTTGGCACATTCCTCCTGAGAGAGCTGGTGTGACTGAGTCAGGTTTGTTGGCCTCCTCAGTTCTGCCCACAAAGTTTCTATAGGATTGAGGACAGGGCTTTGTGATGGCCACTCCAATACCTTGACTTTGTTGTCCTTAAGCCGTTTTGCCACAACTTTGGAAGTATGCTTGGGGTCATTGTCTATTTGGAAGACCCATTTGCGACCAAGCTTTAACTTCCTGAGATGTTGCTTCAATATATCCACATAATTTTCCCTCCTCATGATGTCAGCACCCACACAAGATGATGCTGCCACCCCCGTGCTTCACAGTTGGGATGGTGTTCTTCGGCTTGCAAGCCTCCCCCTTTTTCCTCCAAGCATAACGATGGTCATTATGGCCAAACAGTTCTATTTTTGTTTCATCAGACCAGAGGACATATCCCCAAAAAGTATGATCTTTGTCCCCATGTGCAGTTGGAAATCGTAGTCTGGCTTTCTTATGGCGGTTTTGGAGCAGCAGCTTCTTCCTTGCTGAGTGGCCTTTCAGGTTATGTCAATATAGGACTCGTTTTACTGTGGATATAGATACTTTTGTACCTGTTTCCTCCAGCATCTTCACAAGGTCCTTTGGGATTGATTTGCACTTCTCTCACCAAAGTACGTTCATCACCAGGAGACAGAACGTATCTCCTTCCTGAGCGGTATGACGGCTGCATGGTCCCATGGTGTTTATACTTGCGCACTATTGGTTGTGCAGATGAACGTGGTACCTTCAGGCGTTTGGAAATTGCTCACAAGGATGAACCAGACTTGTGGAGGTCTAAAATTGTTTTTCTAAGGTCTTGGCTAATTTCTTTTGATTTTCCCATGATGTCAAGCAAAGAGGCACTGAGTTTGAAGGTAGGCCTTGAAATACATCCACAGGTACACCTCCAATTGACTCAAATGATGTCAGTTAGCCTATCAGAAGCTTCAAAAGCCATGACAATATTTTCTGGATTTTTCCAGAAGTCAACTTAGTGTATGTAAATTTCTGACCCACTGGAATTGTGATACAGTGAATTATAAGTGAAATAATCCGTCTGTAAACAACTGTTGGAAAAATGAATTGTGTCCTGCACAAAGTAGATGTCCTAACCGACTTGCCAAAACTATAGTTTGTTAACAATACATTTGTGGAGTGGTTTAAAAACGAGTGCATGTAAACTTCCGACTTCAACTGTAGATTGGAGCGGTGTAGAAGCTCTTCCTCCATGGAGGAACCAAGGCAGTGGAGGCGCTCTGCCTCCATGGAGGAACCAAGGCAGTGGAGGCGCTCTGCCTCCTTGGAGGAAGCAAGGCAGTGGAGATGCTCTGCCTCCTTGGAGGAGTAAGGCAGTGGAGACGCTCTGCCTCCGTGGAGGAAGCAAGGCAGTGGAGACGCTCTGCCTCCGTGGAGGAACCAAGGTAGTGGAGATGCTCTGCCTCCTTGGAGGAAGCAAGGCAGTGGAGATGCTCTGCCTCCTTGGAGGAGTAAGACAGTGGAGACGCTCTGCCTCCTTGGAGGAAGCAAGGCAGTGGAGACGCTCTGCCTCCATGGAGGAGTAAGGCAGTGGAGACGCTCTGCCTCCTTGGAGGAACCAAGGCAGTGGAGATGCTCTGCCTCCTTGGAGGTAGCAAGGCAGTGGAGACGCTCTGCCTCCTTGGAGGAGTAAGGCAGTGGAGACGCTCTGCCTCCTTGGAGGAACCAAGGCAGTGGAGACGCTCTGCCTCCTTGGAGGAAGCAAAGCAGTGGAGACGCTCTGCCTCCATGGAGGAAGCAAGGCAGTGGAGATGCTCTGCCTCCTTGGAGGAAGCAAGGCAGTGGAGACGCTCTGCCTCCTTGGAGGATGCAAGGCAGTGGAGATGCTCTGCATCCTTGGAGGAACCAAGGCAGTGGAGACGCTCTGCTTCCTTGGAGGAAGCAAGGCAGTGGAGACGCTCTGCCTCCTTGGAGGAAGCAAGGCAGTGGAGACGCTCTGCCTCCTTGGAGGAAGCAAGGCACTGGAGACGCTCTGCCTCCATGGAGGAAGCAAGGCAGTGGAGACGCTCTGCATCCTTGGAGGAACCAAGACAGTGGAGACGCTCTGCCTCCTTGAAGGAAGCAAGGCAGTGGAGACGCTCTGCCTCCTTGGAGGAAGCAAGGCAGTGGAGACGCTCTGCTCTGCCTCCTTGGAGGAAGCAAGGCAGTGGAGACGCTCTGCTCTGCCTCCTTGGAGGAACCAAGGCAGTGGAGACGCTCTGCTCTGCCTCCATGGAGGAAGCAAGGCAGTGGAGACGCTCTGCCTCCTTGGAGGAAGCAAGGCAGTGGAGATGCTCTGCCTCCTTGGAGGAACCAAGGCAGTGGAGATGCTCTGCTTTGCTTCCTTGGAGGAACCAAGGCAGTGGGTGAAAAGCCAAGAAATTATAAACCCAGATTTTTAGGCACAAAAATGGGATTAGGTTGTAAAACAACCTTGGATAACCCAAGGGAAAAATTTTAGACACAAGTGATGAACTCACAGCGCCGCTTGGTATGCGGATGCAATGGATAATAGTGAAATGGACCAAGCATAACAGACAAATCCCAGGATGACCCAAGTTGTATATATAAAGATCCAGTCCATTTAAAAAATTGGAGACCTCTTACACTTCAGTGTTGTGATGCAAAAATCATAGCAAAATGCTTGGCGCATGAAATTAAAAAAGTATTGTCAGATATTATTCATCCTAATCAGACAGGTTTTTTACATGGATGATACATTGGAGATAATATAAGATATATAAGTACTGGAAACAATAGAATTCTATGAAATATCGGGGACACCAGGCCTGGTTTTCATAGCTGATTTTGAAAAGGCTTTTGACAAACTACGACTGGAGTTTATATATAAATGCCTATAATATTTCAAACTTGGGGAATCTCTTATAAAATGAGTTAAAGTTATGTATAGTAACCCTAGGTGTAAAATAGTAAATAATGGCTACATCTCAGCAAGTTTTAAACTATCTAGAAGAGTGAAACAAGGTTGTCCACTATCGGCATATCTATTTATTATTGCCATCGAAATGTTAGAATTTAAAATTAGATCAAACAAAAATATTAAGGCATTAGAAATCCATGCCTTCAAAAACTAAGGTGTCATTGCACGCTGATGATTCATGTTTTCTTTTGAAACCACAATTAGAATCTCTCCACGGCCTCATAGAGGATCTAGATACTTTTTCTATCCTCTCTGGATTAAAACCAAATTATGATAAGTGTACTATATTATGTATTGGATCCCAAAAAATGCAAATTTTACACTACCGTGTAGTTTACCAATTACATGGTGTGGAAGGACCACCAGAGGGCAGGCTGGGCTCACGGATAGTAGCCCAACAAGGCATGTGAGACAAGGTAACCAGAGTCAATTAAGCACAGCTGACGGTACTAATGAGATATTCTCTTTCCCCTACAAGAGAGAGGATGGAACCAGCAAGAAAGGGGAGTTAGTACCGTCAGCTGTGCTTAATTGACTCTGGTTACCTTGTCTCACATGCCTTGTTGGGCTACTATCCGTGAGCCCAGCCTGCCCTCTGGTGGTCCTTCCACATATTTTTTTTTTTTTTTTAGGTTTTCTTGATTCAACACAGTTCTTTATTGAGGGATTTCTGACAATACAAACACTCCAACACAGTCAATGAGAATCTCCAAAGGAACAACATACATCTTCTTTAGATGACACAGGATCACATTACGATTATCTTCAAACTATAACAACAATCACATATTCGTCACCGTCTTAATGGCTCTTCTTGGATAGCACCTCTCTCTCCGTAGCCATTCTCCAAAGATAGTTTATCTTCTCCCCTTTCTTGCTGGTTCCATCCTCTCTCTTGTAGGGGAAAGAGAATATCTCATTAGTACCGTCAGCTGTGCTTAATTGACTCTGGTTACCTTGTCTCACATGCCTTGTTGGGCTACTATCCGTGAGCCCAGCCTGCCCTCTGGTGGTCCTTCCACAATGGTCTGACGGAGATGTGGACATACTCAGTGTACAAAACCCAAAAGAATGAAACGATCTCACTAAAATACATTTTTATAGAAAGTTAGCAAAAATAGATAAGATCTTGCTACCATGGAAAGGAAAATACCTGTCTATTTGTGGAAAAATCTCCCTGATTAACTCTTTAGTCATATCACAGTTTACCTATTTGCTTATGGTTTTGCCTACACCTAGTGACCTGCTTATTAAATTATATGAACAAAAAAATATTTAAAATAAAAATATTATTTTTGCTCCTCCCTTCCTAAAGGCAGAAACTCAAACAGGTTGTACCCGTGATAAGGACTATTCAACGCTGGTCTGAACAATCGGAATCCACGCTTCAAGATTGCTTTGATAACGCGGACTGGGACATGTTCCGGGTAGCCTCAGAGAATAATATTGATTTATACGCTGATTCAGTGAGTGAGTTTATAAAAACGTGCATAGGAGATGTTGTACCCACTGTGACTAATAAAACCTACCTTAACTAGAAACCATGGAAAGATGGCGGCATTCAAGCAAAACTGGAAGCACTAACCCACCACATTTAACCATGGAAAGGTGACTGGGGATATGGCCGAATACAAACAGTGTAGTTATTCTCCACAATGAAATCAAACAAGCGAAACGTCAGTATAGAGACAAAGTGGAGTCGCAATTCAACGGCTCAGACACAAGACGTATGTGGCAAGGTCTACAAACAATCACGGACTACAAAAATACCTTCTTTGTCAGCTTTGAGGATAATATAGTGCCACCGACACGCGCTACCAAGAACTGTGGGCTCTCCTTCTCCGTGGCCGACGTGAGCAAGGCTGCCGGCCCAGACGGCATCCCTAGCCAAATCCTCAGAGGGCTGGTGTGATTAGGAACATATTCAATCTCTCCCTATCCCAGTCCGCTGTCCCCACATGCTTGAAGATGGCCACCATTGTTCCTGTTCCCAAGAAGGCAAAGGTAACTGAACTAAATACCTATCGCCCCGTAGCACTCACTTCTATCATCATGAAGTGCTTTGAGAGACTAGTCAAGGATCATATCACCTCCACCCTACTTGTCACCCTAGACGCACTTCAATTTGCGTACCGCCCCGATAGGTCCACAGACGATGCAATTGCCATCACACTGCACAGTGCCCTATCAAATTTGGACAAGAGGAATACCTATGTAAGAATGCTGTTCATTGACTACAGCTCAGTATTCAACACCATAGTACCCTCCAAGCTCATCGTGAAGCTTGAGGCCATTGGTCTCAGCCCCGCCCTGTGCAATTGGGTCCTGGACTTCATGACGGGCCGCTGCCAGGTGGTGAAGGAAGGAAACAACATCTCCACTTCGCTGATCCTCAACACTGGGGCCCCACAAGGGTGTGTGCCCAGCCTCCTCCTGTACTTCCTGCTCACCCATGACTGCGTGGCCATGCACTCAATCATCAAGTTTGCAGACGACACAATGGTAGCCATGATCACCAACAACGACAAGACAGCGTATAGGGAGGAGGTGAGAGCACTCGGAGTTTGGTGTCAGAAAAAACAACCTCTCACTCAACGCCATCAAAACAAAGGAGATGATCGTGGACTTAAGGAAAAAGCAGAGGGAGCATCCCCCTACCCGCATCGAAGGGACAGCAGTGGAGAAGGTGGAAAGTTTTAAGTTCCTCGGCGTTCACATCACAGATAAACTGAAATGATCCACCCACGCAGACAGTGTGGTGAAGAAGGTGCAACAGCACCTCTTGAACCTCAGGTGACAGGCCACATTTCTTCAGCCTCCTAAAACCCTCACAAACTTTTACAGATGCACAATTGAGAGCATCCTTTCGGGCTGCATCAGTGCCTAGTATGGCAACTGCTCCGCCCATAACTGCAGGGCTCTCCACAGGGTAGTGCAGTCTGCACAACGCATCACCGGGGGCAAACCACCTGCTCTTCAGGACACCTACAGTACCCGATGTCACAGGAAAGCCAAAAAGATCATCAAGGGCAACAACCAGCCGAGCCACTGCCTGTTCACCCCGTTACCATCCAGAAGGTGTCAAAGCTGGGACCGAGAGACTGAAAAATTGCTTCTATCTCAAGGTCATCACTGTTAAACAGCCATCACTAACACAGAAAGGCTGCTACCTACATACAGACTTGGCCACTTTAATAAATGGATCACCAGTCACTTTAATAATATCACTTTAATAATGTTAACATATCTTGCATTACTCATCTCATATGTATATACTGTATTTTATACCATCTATTGCATGTTGCCTATGCCGCTCTGTCATTGCTCATCCATATATTTATATGTATATATTCTTATTCCATTCCTTTACTTAGATCTGTGTGTATTAGGTAGTTATTGTGGAATTGTTAATTTACTTGTTAGATATTGCTGCACTGTCGGAACTAGAAGCACAAGCATTTCACTACACTCACATTAACATCTGCTAACCTTGTGTATGTGACCAATACAATGTGATTTGATTTGATTTGATAGGATAGAAGAGGAGAAAGTAGGGAGAAAGAGAGTGAAGATTGCAACGGCGCATGACCCCTCTGTGTAGGGGTTGAGTGGTTAGGGTTGGAGGAAAGGAGACAGGAAAGGACAGGACAGGAAAGGAAACAAAGTAGGAGAACAGAGACCTGGAGGAGGGTTGCAGTGAGATTAGTAGGAGAATAGAGACCTGGAGGAGGGGTACAGTGAGATTAGTAGGAGAACAGAGACCTGGAGGGGGGTTACAGTGAGATTAGTAGGAGAACAGAGACCTGGAGGTGGGTTACAGTGAGATTAGTAGGAGAACAGAGACCTGGAGGGGTGTTGAGGTGAGATTAGTAGGAGAACAGAGACCTGGAGGGGGGTTGCAATGAGTTGGAGAACAGCGTCTAGTAAAGATGAAGTCAAGTGTATTGCCTGCCTTGTGAGATGGAGAAGACTGTGAAAGGGTGAGGTCAAAAGAGGCAAGATGGGGAAAGAGTGAGTTGGAAAGAAAATTAATCGAAGGCAGACGTCGGGAGGTTGAAGTCACCAAGTACGAAGAGTGGTGAGCCATCGTCAGGAAATGAGCTTATTAAGGTGTCGAGCTTATTGAGGAACTCTCCAAGGGCACCTGTGCGATAGATAACAACAATGTTAAACTTGAGTGGACAAGTGACAGTGACACGATGGAATTCAAACGAGGAGACGGACAGGTGAGTGAGGTAGAAAATGATCATCTCCACTTAGGAAAGATTTTGTAGCCCTGTGCCACCACCATGACGACCAGATGCTCTCGCACTATGAGAGAAAACCTAGTCAGATGAAGACAGAGCAGCTGGAGTAGTAGTGTTCTGTGGGATGATCCAAGTCTTCGTCAGGGACCAAAAAAGGCTAGGGACTGAAGGGCTGCAATGAAGTCAGAGTTTTTGACCACAGATCAGCAGTTCCAAACGCTGCCGGAGACCAGGAATTCCACATGGGTTGTGTGTGCAGGGTACACTACATTAGAAGGGTTTCAGCCAAGGGGTGGGGAGTGTCTGGAAAGCCTACAGGGAGAGGAAAGAACAGGTATAGAAAACACACAGACACAATACTATATATACAAAAGTACATGGACAAACTAGCGGATTCGAGCTATTTCAGCAAAACAACAGTTGCTGACAAGTGTATAAAATGTATAACACAGCCATGCAATCTCCATAGACAAACTTTGGCAGTAGATTGGCTGAAGAGCTCAGTGACTTTCAACGTACCACCTTCATAGGATGCCACCTTTTCAACAAGTCAGTTAGACAAATTTCTGCCCTGCTAGAGCTGCCCTGGTCAACTATAAGTGCTGTTATTATAAAGTGGAAACATCTAGAAGCAACAACGGCTCAGCCGCAAAGTGGCAGGCCACACAAGCTGACAGAAGAGGACCGCGAGTGCTGTAGCGCGTAGTGCATAAATATCATCTGTCCTTGGTTGCAATACTCTCTACCGACTACCAAACTGCCTTTGGAAGCAACGTCAGCACGAGAACTGTTCATCTGGAGCTTCATGAAGTGGGTTTTCCATGGCAGAGCAACTGCACACAAGCTTAAGATCACCATGAGCAATGCCAAACATCGACTGGAGTGATGGGTTTGGAGATCGCCAGGAGAACGCTAGCCACCCGAATGCATAGCGGCAACTGTAAAGTTTGGTGGAGGAGGAATAATGGTCTGGGGCTGTTTTTCATGGTTCGGGCTAGGCCTAAAATAAGGTAAATCTTAACACTCCAGCGTACAATGATATTCTAGAGGATTCTATGCTTCCAAATTTGTGTTAACAGTTTGGGGAAGGTCCTTTCCTGTTTCAGCATAACAATGCCCCGTGCACAAAGCGAGGTCCATACAGAAATGGTTTGTCGAGATCGTTGTGGAAAAACTTGACCTGGCCTGCACAGAGCCCTGACCACAACCCCATTGTACACCTTTGGGATGAATTGGAATGCTGACTGCAAGCCAGGCCTAATCAGTGCCCGACCTCAGTAATGCTCTTGTGGCTGAATGGAAGCAAGTTCCCACAGCAATGTTTCAACATCTAGTGGAAAGCCTTCCCAGAAGAGTGGAGGCTGTTATAGCAGCAAAGAGGGGACCAACTCCATATCAATGCCCATGATTTTGGACT